>NC_137616.1:1504855-1602355 GCF_963280865.1 Gymnoscopelus braueri | reverse complement strand
AAATGTTTGTCTGCCTACAACTGTGAAATCTCATCATGAGCTTCAGTCAATGATAAGAGATCTGCATGATTGGAGTACATCAGACAATTTCAAGTACAGTAATGAACTGTACACAGTTGTTAAGAGGGCACATACATTAGCCTTCAATAAATTTGGGATTCAGTCACGCAAAAGAAAGATCTCTGCACTCCATGCTTACCGCCAGCGAATGGAAATTGCTAAGCGCAGTGAGCTTTACAAAAAGCATATAAGAAAAGTGTCTAAAAAAGCTCATTAAAGGGGCACGCCTATATTGAACCTTGTCTATTGCTCCATCTATCTAATTGAAAACTGAGGCCAATTCTATATAATGTCTTCTAAATCAGCAGTTGTCTAACATTTTGTGCCCAAGACACCCAAACTGATTTGGCCACGGAGTCCCATTTGAAAATGTTTTGTGCCAGGGATCTCCAAAGGAGTGTAAAAAAAAAAAAAAAAAAAGTATATATATATATATATATATATATATATATATATATATATATATATTTATTTTAATCTACATTAGAGCTAAAATCAGTGTTGGAAAGTAACTAAGTACATGTACTCAAGTACTGTACTTGAGTAATATTTTGATTTTTGTTTTACTTTTTACTTTGAATACTTTCAATTTACTTCTACTCCACTACACTGACAGACAAATATCGTACTTTTACTCCAGTACAATTACTTAAACTTGTTACTACTTGCTACTTTTAGTTACTTTGTAGATTTTGATTACAAATATACATTAACCACTTCATCCCTATGTACATTTTGGTCTTTGAAAATAGCCAATCTACAAGCTCACAATGCGTCATATTGTGATGCATTGTGACCTTATAGATCTGCTATATTTAAAAAAAAAGATTTGTATAGAGGGTATGAACATGTATAAAGTGAATGGGAAATGGAGTGGCAAAGTGAGTTTAACATTGGTTAATGCAATCAGACTGTATTAAATCAGGGCTTTTCTGTTTGGATGTATGGGCTGTCAAGGCCAGAAAGTATTTTTTTTTTTTTTTTTTTTTTGCCACTTAGATGTTTTCGCATAACTTCCGGGTGATAATGTCAATGAGCATACCCTGTACACTTTGATACCAATACTTTTGTACTTTTACTCAGGTAAATTCTTTCATTCATAAACTTTTTCCACCGTTGCTGGACACAGATGCTTTCCCGGTTTTAAACCAGCTCTACAGTCATGTCCCCCACTGGATGAAAACATTAGGGTTCAATTAATGTAGTTTCATTATTGTTGGTTAACTAATGTACAATAAATGATTAAGAATGTGATTTGCTGTGATTTGCTGTCATCTGTCTGCTGGAAGATATAAACTGAATAGCACAAAAACGCAAGAGTGTACTGTACAGTATGCAATAGGCCAGGGGAGAGGCCCCCAGAGCACTAGAAGGTTACATCTCTGTAACCCGTTTTGATAGAACGCTTGTGTTGTCTAGTTAAGATTTCTTCTTGTTGCCCTGGTCAAATAATGTCCCATGGGTTTATTTTTTACTTTTTCTAACGCCTATCCCCAAACAGAACCATAAAATGGTTCCCACTGAACTCATTAAAGTGGTTATTAATATACAAGCACATCTTGACAGTATTTCAGGACATGAAAATCAAAAGAAAAGTTCAAATAATTTATCACATCTGTATTTCTCTTTGTACTAAACTTTTAAGGTGTATTGTTTTTAAACGTTCTTTTTAGGACCCTAATGAGGTCTACTTAAGATTTCTTCTTGTTGCACTGGTCAAATGATGTCCCAAGGGGTTCGTAAACCCTTTTTTACACCTATCCAACCCACATTGACCCAATGAATTGATTACTTAGTCATTATTATTCAGATTCAAGCACGTCTTGACTCCATTTCAGTTTCAGAAACTAATCAAAAACAAAGAAAATGTTCAAAAAAAATCTATATTTCTTCTTCCCTGTTTTAGGACCCTAATGGTGTCTAGTTAAGATTTCTTCTTGTTGCCCAGGTCAACTGATGTCCCATGGGATTCATTTGGTGACGACTTTGAAATGTCCACACAAGGACGATGTTCCTATCTCCTGAACCAGACAACATACAAAGACTGAACTGACTTTTTTTCCTGACTTTTTTTCCTACCCCAAAACATTATACTTGGAAGTTTTTTCCAATAGTGTACAGAAGGTGTTAAAATTATGTTTTGTGGCCACACACACCTGTTCATTAAGTATAGAGGGTATGTGCATGACATCATACCAGGAAGTTAAGCTGAAACACCTACTGCGTGGCAAAAAAAAACACTTTCTGGCCCTGACAGCTCATACATAAAAACAAAAAAAGCCCTTATTTAATTTAGTCTGATTGCATTAAACAACATTAACTCACTTTGCCACTCGATTTACCATTGACTTTATGCATGCGCATACCCTCTATACCTGGTTTTCAGGTGGGTGGTGACCCAGCTGAACTTAGCCAAAAGGGGAGCTGTACTTGTGTCATTAAAGCTGTGTCTTTTGACTCGGAGGATGAAATGATTAACTCAATGCAATAATTGAAATAATTGACTCAATGCAATGAAACCATTTTATTATGAGGAGCCTATTTACATTAGGTGATTCTACAAATGTCTTCTTCTAAATCAGTGTGTTTCTATGTCAGTGGTGCTCAAATATTTTCATGCCAAGGACCTCAAAAATTATATGCATTTGGCCGCCGACCCCCACTGAAAATATGTTGTCTCCACCAGGCCGAAGGCATGAGGGGAGAGTATGTTTTGCACCCTGTTTGTCCGTGTGTGTGTCCGTCCATCCGTCCGTCCGTCATGTCCGTCTGTGAATGTCCGGCACCGTTGGCTCGGCAGCTATGAAACTGTGCACACACACTCCCTGGATGCCAAAGACGAACTTATGCCCCACATTTTCCAGATAAGCCTGTTATAGCGCCACCATGAGGCGCCACCATGAAGCCTGCTAAACACATTTTTTTACGTTGCACGCAAATCGGTACACAGTATCTCTATAGTCATGTGACCAACATGGATGTGTCCAATTTCCCATATTCCATCCTGATTGGCTAAGATTGCCTTCCATATTTTGCAAGATTGGTCCGTTTTGACCAAAATGCTTCAAATCACGAACACAGCGTCAGATTTTCATGATATTTTGCACAAACATTCCCACTAGGCCGAGGAAGAAATGCCACTTGAAAATTTTCACATCAGCCTCATGGTGGCGCTATAACAGGCCCATATGTGTTTTTAAGTATAACTGCACCAATCTGTGGAAAACTGTGTATTTTTTATATTACTCCTTCAGATTCTAGCAAAATGTCACGCAAATCAGTACACATGACCTCTATAGTCACATGATCAAGACGGATCTGTTTGATTTTTCAGATTCTATCCTCTTGTTTTAAACAAAATGTCGCAAATAATAAACACACCATCCGATTGCGGTGAAACTTTGCACTCCCATTCCGGGGCCGTACCTATGTTCCCCAGGTTCTATGTTCCCCAGGTTCTATGTTCCCCGCAAAAAAGGTTCTATGTTCCCCACTGACCAAAAAAGCTTCTATGTTCCCTGGGTTCTATGTTCCCCGTTTACCCCAAAAAAGGTTCTATGTTCCCCATTAACAAAAAAAAAAGGTTCTATGTTCCCCGCTCACCCAAAAATGCAGGAAACATACATTTTTAATTTCCAATTATTAATAACATCTCTGAACACACACAACTGAACATAATGGGGAGAAATTACTATCAGAAACTTGCCCGCCCCTTTCCCCTGGCGGCCATCTTGGTGATATAGAGCACCTTGTAGCAACTCATAATGTAATAACGGCGTAATAACAGTTCATAATATAATAAACTAAATGTCATAAAAGCTCATAATGTAATGAAATCATGAGCGATAGTGCAATAACAGGTTTTTGCATAATATAATAACGTAATAATTTGTTACATTAAGATTTTTTTTTTATATAATTGTTTTTGGCTTTATCTGCCTTTTATTAGATAGTATACAGTAGTCTGAGAGGAAATGGGGAGAGAGAGATGGAAGTGACACGCAGAAAAGTCCGTCGGGATCGGGAGTCGAACCCGCGACACGCTGTGCCTGGACCGCCACGCCAGCCGTCCGGGCCATCACCAATTTTCAACCTATCTTCATATAATTGGTTTGCACTAATGGTCATGATAAAAGAGTATAAAGAAATCTACTTGGTCTGTGTTACATATAGGACGGCTGTGGACACTTCAGAAAACCACCTACCAGTGACATCATCGTCAGTTTTTTTTTTTTAACAAGATTTTATTTAAACATATATATATATTTTTATTAACGTGAGAACAATGCCTTTCATTATAGCATGCTAACTTTCCATGAATAGAAAGCCTGCAGTTTCTATTAGCATGGATTCCCTATTGATGATGTCACTGGTAGGTGGTTTTCTGAACTGTCCACAGCCCTCCTCTGAAACAGACTGAGTAGACAAAAATTGTACCATATGATAATAAGCATTAGTGAGGACCAATTATATGAAGATATGTTGAAAATGGGTGAAAATGGGTTGTCCTTTAAGCTTGCATAATTGTCTCCACCAGGCCGAAAGGCATGGCGAGAGAGTATGTTTTACCCCCTGTCTGTCCGTCCGTCCGTCCGTCCGTCCGTCCGTCCGTCCGTCCGTCCGTCCGTCCGTGTGTGTGTCCTGTCCGTGTGTTACCAGCTAATCTCCGGCACCATTGGCCCGCTCGCTGCGAAACTGTGAACACACTAGGGCTTTCACCAACTAGTCGACTAGTCGACTAGTATAACCACTAGTCGACTTTGTTGGTACTAGTCGAATAGTTGATTTTATTTTATTTGTATTTGTAATTTGTTTTAATGCCATAGTAATGGCCCATCTTACTATTATTATTATCCTCCTGGCTTTATTTTTTATCAAAAGGGGGTCAAAAGTATGCCCAATAAAAGCCTATTATTGGGCAATGGGGATCATTGGAGACGCTGCTGTGGTGCTGTGCTGCTGTGCCAGAAGCGCTTCCCTTAAAACGCCATAAAAATAAGGGCAGGAGGATAATAATAATAGTAAAATAGTAGTAGGATGGCATTAAAACAATGCCCCCCCCCCCTAAAAAAAAGAAAAGAAAAAAAAACGTTTTTTTTTGTTTTTGTATTTTTTTATGTAAATTTCGACTAGTCGACTAGTCGACTACTACTTGGTCAAATGAGTCGACTAGTAAAAATCATTAGTTGTGAATGCCCTAGAACACACACTCCCTCGATACCAATTCAGAACCTCTGCCCCAAATTTTTCACATGGGCCTGTTATAGCGCCACCAGGAGGCCGATTTGTGCAAAACCCATTTTTTGACATTACTCCTACAGATTTTATCCAAACGTCATGCAAATCGTTACACAGTATCTCTATAGTCATGTGATCAACCCGGATCTGTCCGATTTCCCATATTCCATCCTGATTGGCTAAGGTTGGCTTCCAAAGTTTGCAGGATTGGTCCGTTTTGAACAAAATGCCACGAATCATGAACGCAGCTTGCAATTTCCGTGAAATTTCACACGCACATTCCCACTAGGCCGAGGAAGAAATTTCACATTGGCCTGTTATAGCGCCACCAGCAGGTCTAATTTAGCAAAACACATTTTTGGAACAAAATGCCACATATCATAAATGCAGTGTCCGATTGCCGTGAAAGGCCTAGGAAGAAATGGCACCCTTTTCACATTGGCCTATTATACCGCCACCAGGAGGCCACAATAACGTACCTGACCTGGCGTAGACCTGTGCTCCAAGGAGCACTTTTTCTAGTTGTATTTATTTTTGTGTGTAAAAAACTTTGTAACTTTTTTTATATGCTTTATAAATTAAGCACTATGAAACTGAAGATGATGGCCAATGTTGATGATAGTAAAAATTATAATAATATCGTATCGATATCGTGAGCCCAATAACGTGTATCGTATCATATGTACCGTGAAATTAATGTATCGTGACACCCCTAAATAGATTTTGAGTCATGTCAAAGAAGTTTTCAAAACATGATATTTTGACACTTTAAAAACCGAAAAATTACAAATAACTAATGGGTATAAATACATGTATTTAAACCTTTTTAAATGTCTCACCATTTCCTGCATTTTTGGGTGAGCGGGGAACATAGAACCTTTTTTTGGTTGAGTGGGGAACATAGAACCTTTTTTTGGATGAGTGGGGAACATAGAACCCTTTTTTGGTTGAGCGGGGAACATAGAACCCGGGGAACATAGAACCTTTTTTGGGGGGGCAGGGGAACATAGAACCTGGGGAACATAGAACCTGGGGAACATAGGTACGGTCCCCACATTCCCACTAGGCCTACGAAGAAAGGCCACAAAATCTTCATATCTGCATCATGGTGGCGCTATAACAGGCCCATTAGTGTTCTTAGGTATGACTGCACCGATCTGTGTAAAACTTAACAACATTCAATAGAATCGTCCTCTTTTCCACACCAATATACATATCCACTTTCAATGTTTTTCTTTGTGATCCTCTGCTACATTCATTGTCTACAAATTACCTACTTAATTCACACTCATTATAGCAGCAACACTTTCTGCGCTCTGAAGAGCACTTTTTCTAGTTTCAGTTATCTTTTCTTTTTTTGAGCTTCAGTCTTGTTTCCTTGAGAGCCTGCTGGATCATTTTGAACGTGATGTCAGCCACTTTCGGTCCAAGACCATGTGTGACTGCATCATAAGTCTCCATGTTGATCTTGAAGACCCTTTGGATCTCCTCCAGGAAACTACTGTAAACACACAAGTTTTGACATCTGAGACCGGTTCATAATACTGTACACACAACACATCAAGGATGTCCTGGGAGCACGGTGTCAATGCTGCTCTCAGAGCAGCTTAAATAATATAGACAGACCAATATCAAATTGCTGCTCTTGGGGCACTTTGTCAATGCTGCTCTCAGAGCAGCTTCAATGATATGCATTGACCAATGTTAAATTGCTACTTTGTCGATGCTGCTCTCAGAGCAGCTTTAATAATATGCATAGACCAATGTTAAATTGCTGCTCTGGGGGCATTTTGTCAAGGCTGCTCTCAGAGCAGCTTTGATAATATGCATAGACCAATGTTAAATTGCTGCTCTGGGGGCATTTTGTCAAGGCTGCTCTCAGAGCAGCTTTGATAATATGCATAGACCAATGTTAAATTGCTGCTCTGGGGGCACTTTGTCAATGCTGCTCTCAGAGCAGCTTAAATAGTATGCATAGACCAATGTTAAATTGCTGCTTTGTCGATGCTGCTCTCAGATCAGCTTAAATGATATGCATAGACCAATGTTAAATTGCTGCTTTGTCGATGCTGCTCTCAGAGCAGCTTAAATGATATGCATAGACCAATACTGAATTGCTGCTCTTAGGGCACTTTGTCAATGCTGCCCTCAGAGCAGCTTAAATGATATGCATAGACCAATGTTAAATTGCTGCTTTGTCGATGCTGCTCTCAGAGCAGCTTTAATAATATGCATAGACCAATGTTAAATTGCTGCTCTGGGGGCACGTTGTCAATGCTGCTCTCAGGGCAGCTTAGATGGTATGCATAGAACAAAGTTAAATTGCTGCTCTTAGGGCACAGCATTGCCTTGTAGCAGAAGTTGCCTTATTAGCTTGCTAGCTATGTTTGAAAATGATTCAATAAGATTGCATTTCAAGGCAGAGTGGCACGTGTACCAACAGCTAATTTCTGTCTTGTTATTGCTCTTATTTGTCTTTTTAACTAAGCTGAAATGAGCACCTTGCTAAGTTAGTTAGCTAGAAAACCGTAGCTTAGGCTTATCAAAACAATCAGCACCTTGCTTAGTTAGTTAGTTAGCTAGCAAACCATAGCTTAATCAAACCTATTAATGTTTAAAAGATTTACCTTATGGGAGCAGGAGTTTTATTTATCAGGAGCAGAGAAGAGGACCAGTAGGCAGTTAACAGTAGCTGCAGCAGGGTGAAACAAGATGGCTGCCGCTGCACAGTTCAAAATTCCTTTGAACCCGCCTCCCACCTCTAACCCCGCCCCCTACCCCACTTAGGGGGTGGCGGGCGGTCCCGAGGACCAATGAAATTGAATGCTGCTCTTAGAACACATTTGGGCCCCTATAAGTCACATCTGCGATCTGGCATTGCATTTCACATTTTTCCCCTGGAGAAAAAAGGGTTGGAAAGGGGCAAAAATGTTTGATAACGTCATCCTGCTCCTACATTTTGATTGAATATTTATAGTCCGCTCCCATTTATACTATAATCTAACAATACCTCTTCTCTATCACTCCAACAATCACAGAGAAAGCACCCCCCAACACCAACATAAGGAAATAGGCTCTGCATTGTTTTCTCTTATAATTGTTCATATGTGTCTATAAAATATACTGTATATTCCCTAGAGAATCCAATGTGATCGGCCCCTGATACTGCAGAAGAAAGAGAATGTCCACACTGAGGTTTTCAATTGCAAACATATATTTAACAGATCATAGAGAATGAACAAACCGTGCAAAATTAAACAGTCGTGCTAATTACACATTTGTAACTGAGTGTAAAATGTCACCAACATTATTATAAACATTATTACATTCTCAGAGTTCTATATGTGTTATATATATTATATATATTTGTTACAAAATGTTATTTTGACCAATGTTCGGATGAATTGTTGATTAACTGTCAGTGTTTCTATTGTCAGATCTCTCTGAATGTGATCCCAACGATATCGCTGACCACTGCTGTCGTTATAGTTGTAGTGTTGACTCCGCCTTCGACTTGCACTTAGAGCAATTATTTTAACAGTAAATGCAGTTATCGTTATTAGTTATTTTTTGTTCTTTCTTTAAAGAGGTGGTGCCATGTTTTTGCACTTTTTCTGTTTTTCATGTGTCTATGAGGTTGATAGAACTTCATTAAGGCCCCCGCTGGTGGTTTTAAGGTGTTTCATGTCTTCTCTGACTATTTGGAGTTTTTTCCTGGAGGCTGAAACCTTGAGAGTCAAACGTGCCAATCCAAAAACAGCGACATACTGACGTAACAATGCCCATACCCACCCACCGCACCTCCCCTCATTATCATTGTCATTTATACTACAACCTTTTGTGGGCGGAGCTGCCTCAAACACACGTGTGTGACCATGGCAGGGTTTGTTCTGTGCTGCTGTGTGACAGCTATCAAACAGTTGTTTCACACTTTGCCCATTGACACGGACAAACGTTATCAATGGCTTAATTTAATTTATAAAGACAGGATTATTCCCTCAGCCCCCTCTACCAGGCTTCGGGTGTGTAGTTCCCATTTTGTTGATGACTGTCAATATGGGATTGCAAACAGGAAAGTACTGAAGCCAGGTTATATTCCGACGATTTATCCTGGAGACACAGAAAGCAGCACCTCAGGAGCGTTACCGGTAAATTAAAACATCCGCCAGCCCCAATAAAATGATTTAGGAGCATGAATCGGTTTGACATAGCCTTGTGTCTGTGACCTCCCCCACCGTTTAGTTGTGGGATTTAGTTCAGCGTCAATAAGATCGCTTCTGAACATCGTATGGACAATGTAACGGTAGTCGCGGTAACCTACAGTCGTCTGTTGTTACGACGGTGTGAAGAAATTAATGGATGGGTTGAAACAACCTTTTAAATCGGGGTTTTGTGCCGGTCTGCGACTCTGCGTTGAATTCAACGTGCAGAGACAGTGCTGGTCGTGAACGCGCATCGCCGTTTAACATGGCGTAGAGTTAGATCAGGGACGAGCCTCCATGTTAATTCAACGCAGGCTGCCAACAAACTAAGGTTTTAAACGGTAGTTTGAGCCCATCGATGCGTAGTTTCACGCCGTCGGAACAACAGACATATGTAGGTTACGGCGCCTAGCTTTAGATTTTTCATACGATGTTCAGAAGGTAAAACATTTACATTAAATCGGCAGAACATACCGACGCGGGCGGGACCAACTCGAGTCATACAGTCTCAGCCAACGTTAGGGTCGCTAGAGCTAGTTCAGTTGGATTAGATACATAGCGTGATTGTTTGTCAATATAATAAAAAAGAGACGAATTATCTGTGCCTCTGCAAACAGAAGTGTATTATCAAGGTAGAAATGGCTCTGAATACATTATGAGAGCATCTAGTTAGACGTTTTATATGCATATGCCTACTGTAATATACTGTAGCTTATATTTCCATTTTCTAGTAAGGGGATGTATGGAAAGAATACATAGCCCATTTAAATGGGAATGTCAGGTTGAAGGAATACAAATGCATTGTAATGATAGTAAAATGTGTGCAGTGATGCTATAAATAATGTCACTGATGTAATGGATACCATAGTCATTGCAAGATAAAGTTCTACTTGGATCACAGGATATTGAACATCACCATGGCACATCTGTAAGAATGTGTGACAACTGATGGTTCTGTTTAAAGGACAACTTTAGTTTTTTACAACCAAGGTTTATGTTTTAGATTGTAATTAAAGTAAATAAAAGATGAGTGTTAAAAGGTTTTAATTTACTGCTTTCTATAGTTTTAGCAATTTTTGCGATATTTTTTACAGTGGGGGAGGCATTCTGTCCGGTGGCTAAATATGTATTTTTTTACACAATAACCCGGCGTTTTCTTTATTATTTACAGTAGCTCTTCTAGCCCCCAATAATAATCACATCTGGCCATCAAAGACCACCGTACCTTTTTTATTGTGTAAAAAAGGCATATTTAGCCACCGGACAGAATGCCCTCGCCCACTGTAAAAAACTATAGAAAGCAGTAAATGAAAAAGAAATAACACTCATCTTTTATTTACTTTAATTACAAGATTAAAAAAAAACCTTGGTTGTAAAAAAACAAAGTTGTCCTAAGCCTTTTATTTATCCGTTGCACACATGAGCATTTGGGATTTGAGCAAAGGGTTCTTCTTTCGTGTAACGTCAGAGGTCCAACTCGGTGTCGTGTAGCCATGCCCGCATCTCTGGTCCTAGGTCGAAGAGGCTGGCTTCCGAGGGTGGTCTATATAAGGGGCAGATGGTGATTATATGGTCAGCGGTCTGCTCAGGGTCACCGCACTCGCATGCCGCACTGTCCGCCAAGCCCCACGTCTTCATTGATGTTTTAAAGCGACCGACCCCAGTTCGTAGACGGTTCAGTGTGGTCCATTGCCGGCGTGGTAGGTCGTCTCCTCCAATAGCGCCATCTCCTGGGTCCCAGATGTAACGGTGGATTCGGGAGGGCCCGGCTGACTCCCACTCCTGCTTCCAAGCTGCTGCCAACCATGCATCTCTGGAGATGTCCTCAGAGGTGGAGTTGAGCATCTCTTGTGCTGCCTTGTTGTAGGGGTGGCGGGACTTGAGTCTGCTTGGAGGTGCTGGTGTTATTGTGGTGTTGTGCAGGATGTGCCAGTCATACTTTTGTGCCTTCCTGGCCAGGGCGAGGGTGGCAGCCTCCCGTCGGAGGCCGGCCGGTGCTATTCCCGCGAGGACTGGCAAGAAGGACACAGGGGTAGGCTTTAAGCATCCAGTTATTATCCGGAGGGAGGTATTGATAGCCACGTCGACTTTTCTTGCATGAGGGCTTCTGCTCCAGACTGGGGCGCAGTATTCCGCTGCAGAGAAGACCAGAGCTTGGGTGGATATTCGCAGTGTCTTAGCGGAGGCTCCCCAGGTTGTTCCAGCGAGGCGGCGGATCAGCGCGACCCTGGATGTCACCTTGGTAACAAAGGGTTGATGAGGCTTTCCGGTTATGTAGTAGTTCTTCTTCTTCCTCCTCATCTTCATCTGAACCAGATTCAGGTTCAAACATATATGGCTGTATTTGTCCAATTTGTCCTCCTGCCATTTTGTAAACAAATGGGCAGAACCATGGGCAGTCCTTTAGTGATAAGGGGGAAGGACTAGGACAGGTGGGTGGTCTTATAGGAGGAGGCGGAGGGACTGGATTAGATGGGTGGTGCTAAGTGAAACCAGGTATACTTAATGAACTGGTGGGTGTGTCTACATAAAAACAACATTTTAACACTTACTGTACACTTTTTTTTGTTGAAAAAAATGCTTACATAATAATAATACCTTATGATCAGGTTTTAGGGTTGAAAAATATCATGGCACTCCATCTTTAACTGATATATCAGATAACAATGCTATGTTTTCTAAGCACCTGTCTCAGTTCTGTAAAGATTCAAATGTAACGATTTCGAGTAAATCTATGTTGCCTGACAATACTTTTACTTTTATTAGTGATGCATGGCACACAACGTCATGGCTTGACCATTGTTTAAGCACAGTTGATGCTCATGCCTGTATAGACAACATGGAGGTGTGTTATGGGCTGGCCATTTCAGATCATATGCCTATGGTTATGAATATTAATATTGTCAATCTCCCCACCTCTATCAACATTGATCCTGGTATTAACTCAGGGAAGATAGACTGGTCAAAATTAACCAGTGAGGATATTGACTGTTACACTGCTACTACTGATAACCTGCTTGATAACATTGTTGTCCTGCCTAAGGAGGCACTGTACTGTAATAACCTGAACTGCAAAAATGTGCAGCATGGCATCCATCATGTATGATCGCATTGTGGAGGCTCTCATTGCCTCTGGTAGGCAGCTATGTAAAAAAGGGGAAAAACAGGTGCACAACATTAAGCCTGGTTGGCATACGTTTGTGGCTGAGTATCATGTGGCTGCCAGGGCAGCGTTCAAACGCTGGAATGAATCTGGTAGGCCCAGACAAGGTTCAGTGTTTGAGGATAAGAAACTCACCAATGTGAAATTTAAATGTGCTGTTCGATCTGTAAAAAGACAGGAGAACACTCTGAGAGCAAACTCACTTGCTAGTAAGCTACAAAGTAAAGACTTGTATGATTTTTGGAAAGAGGTCAAAGTAATGTATAACAGTAAAACATCTCTACCCTCTAACATAGAGGGTGCATGTGGCCCGGTTGAAATAGCTGAGGTATGGAGAAAACACTATCACAACCTATTTAACTGTGTAAAACGTGGCACTGTGGCAGTAGATCATGTTGAACTATCTGAAAGTGTACTGATCAGGTCTGATGAGGTGGTTGATGCCATTAGGTTGTTAGACAACAACAAGGCATGTGGCATGGACCACATCACAGCAGAACATCTCAAATTTGCAAGGAACAAAATGCCCTTTACTGGCCTTGTGCTTCACAGGTCTGATGGGTCATGGTGTCCTCCCAGAAGCAATCACTTCTGTACAATTAGTACCTGTCCTTAAAGACAAGGCAGGTAAACTAAACAGCATTGACAACTATAGACCTATCGCTCTGGCCAGCATTCTCTCCAAAGTTTTGGAGAGAATCCTGCTTCCACAAACACTTCCAGACGCACGTCTGGAAGTGTTTGTCCTGACTGCAGATAACCAGTTTGGATTTAAAAAGAAACACGGCACAGACTTATGCATCTTTGCACTTAAAGAACTGATTGCCAGCTACAGTAGCCATAATTCCACTGTTTTCCTCTGCTTCTTTGATGCATCTCGAGCATTTGACAGGATTAACCACTTCAAACTGTTTCAGAAACTGCTTGATAGAGGCACACCTAGATACATTTTACGTATACTGGTGTTTTGGTATGCAAATCAGAAAATGCAAGTCAAGTCAAGGTAATGTAATATCTGCCCAGTTCTCTATTAGCAATGGGGTACGCCAAGGGGGGATTTTACCCCCTGTTTTATTTAATGTTTATATGAATGATCTATCTGCTGGATTAAATAAGTGCAATACGGGCTGTCTGGTAGGTAACTCTATCATCAATCACCTGATGTACGCTGATGACCTGGTCGTGTGCTAAGTCCTAACAGTGGAGGGTTACAGCAGCTATTGAGAGTCTGCTCAAAGTATGGTATTGATCATTATTTATAATGCAAAAAAAAGTAGTGTCATCATGATTGTGAGAAGCCATCATGATTGTGAGAAGCCATGAGGACAAGAAATTGGCTTTCCCAGACTTCTACCTAAGTGACAGTCGGTTATCTTTGAGCGAGGAAATTAAGTGTCTGGGCCACATTTTTACCGACAATCTCCAAGATGATAGAGATATCTCTAGGCAGTGCCGTATACTTTATGCCCAGGCCAACATGCTGCTTCGAAGGTTCAGTATGTGTTCTGATCCTGTTAAGTGTGCGCTTTTTAAAGCATTTTGCACTCCTATGTATACAGCCTTCTTGTGGTGCACATACAAGAAGGGTAGTATGCGGAGGCTTAAGGTGGCATACAATGATGCCCTGAGGATTTTACTTAAGGTCCCTAGATGGCATAGGGCCAGTCACTTATTTGTGACATGTGGTATCCACACTTGCGAGGCCCTCTTAAGACACTCCATGTATGGTTTCATGTCCCGACTGGATGAGTCCCGGAACAGTATTATTGAGGATATAGTCAATCCTGGGAAAAGCTGTCTAGAGATACTCGTCCAGGCTGCAGAAACCCTGGAGAGCCAGCTTATATGTGTGATTTTATGTCCTTGTATGGTATGGTTGTGTTTTATGTGCTGTTTTTATTTATTTTATTTTAGTCTATTGTATTTGTATGCTGTTCTTTTATGCTCTATGGACCCCCTGAGTGTCTGGAATAAAGTTTGAATTGAATTGAATTTGTGTGGACAACACTTTAGTTGTGTTCAATCCACAGGATTCAGGAACAGCTGGGTGTCTGTTGGTGTGAAAGGACACCTGAAAGGAAGGGTCAAGACCAGCTTTGAGAAGGCAATACAAAAACTCACATTTACAATTACATGTTCAAATCCGCAGTGTTCATTTGGCCATTTCTAACATTGTAAAAAATGGAAACTAACAGACCCATTGAATTCCATTTGTACACTCAGAGTTAAATTAACACAGTGTTAAATGTACAGTGGACTCATGTCTACTACCTGTGCATGTTCACGTGGTTCCTATCTCATCCAGAGAGACACACAGCTGAGCAGTGGGCATCTCCCCCAAAATGTCCCATGTGTTTGTCTGATCATTGAACAACTCGATGCAACAGAGATTGCTACATGGAGAGAGAATAGCCATGTACATTTACTCAATTACCGTCCTTAAGTACTATTGTGAAGTACTTTTACTTTACATTGTTAAACTTTTACTCCACTACATCTCAGAGAAATATATTGTATGCTTTACTCTACTACAATTATTTGAAAGCTTTAGTTATGAAAGCTTTAGTTACACATTACTTTACTTATACGTACAAAACATGCTTTAAACTCTTAAGGAGTAGTTCACCCAAAAAATGACTTATTTTCTATCAATTACACATACACACGGATTTTTAAAAAGTTTTTGTCGCATTCCTAAGCCATTAATTTGATGACCGGATCATCAGACTCTTTGAGTCTCCCGACGGTCATCAAATTATTGGCTTAGGATATTCCCTTAAAGTTATCCCCTTAACATTGAAGTCTATGAGAGCACCTCAGATAATGTTCAAGCTTGTTGAGATCGCCCTGAAGGGCCGGGACTCTCTGCGCTGACTGGACCATTACTTTCAGTAAGTGGTGTGCTAGTTTAAAACAGACACAACTTTGAGTGGAGCACGGCTAGTCACTATTCAAAATTATCATTGTATAATAACAAAACTATAAAAAAATATATAATAATATGCAGTAAATAATACTTACTTCTAGCATGTACCCTGTAATAGCTTAGGTACAAGGTATACATGCTGTAAAATGACTGTATAACAATAGTTATGGGGTGAGTACAACACATATTTGATAACATTTCTGTAATGATAAAGCACACAGAGGACCTGTAGGGTGAAACCTTTATTCATTATCACAAACGAAACCATTATCAATATTTATTTTCCTTGGTATAAAAGGTTTTATTTGCGGTCAGAAAAACACCTCAATAAATATACAAACTCTGTAGAATGTAAATAAGTAATCAAACTAACTAACTCAACTGACTCTGGCATCTACCAAATATACACTATGATAATTTATCAATCCAAACAACACACACATCAACACAAATTGAACAGCTACACAGACGCAGCTTGTCAGCACTTTACTGCACCATTATTGCATTCATATCAATGGACATAATAATTATTGCATTGCATACTAATGAATATAATAATGAACATGAGTTTTTTTTAATCTGTGGACAGACACTGGTACTCATATTGTTCAACCAATATTACCATATGAGCTGGGGGCGAATAAAAGCATCTGAAATTCCATCAAGTAGAATAGAAAATAAGATCCATAAACAAGATAAACAAAATGCCTAACACAAGATACTACTAATGTTTATTTTATTCAGTCATATTGATATTGTCAGATTATGTGATTCCTCTGCTTTGGTATCCTTCTCATTGTCATCCTGGATTAGACTTAATGGTCATATACTGTATGTGTCTGTGTGACTAACTTACACTAAAAGGCTGTCCCACTGGATGAGTCCTCATGTGTCTTTTAAGATTATTCATTATAGCAAAGCCTTTACCACAAAGTGTACAAGAAAAGGGCTTTTCGCCTGTATGAGTCCTCATGTGTATTTTATGTTGACCCGTCTGAATAAAACCTTTACCACAAACTTTGCAAGAAAAGGGCTTTTCACCTGTATGAGTCCTTATGTGTGTTTTTAGAGTGCCTTTCTCAGCAAAGCTTTGACCACAAACAGAACAAGAAAAGGGCTTTTCGCCTGTATGAGTCCTCATGTGTATGTTTAGATCACCCTTGTGAGCACAGCCTTTACCACAAACTGTACAAGAAAAAGGCTTTTCGCCTGTATGAGTCCTCATGTGTGTTTTTAGACTACACGTTTGAGTGTAGGCTTTACCACAAACAGTACAAGAACAGGGTTTTTCACCTGTATGAGTCCTCATGTGTGTTTTCAGGGTATCCATTTTAACAAAGCCTCTACCACAAACTGTACAAGAACATGGCTTTTCACCTGTATGAGTCTTCATGTGTTCTTTTAGATGACTTGTGCTAACAAAGCCTTTACCACAAACAGTACAAGAAAACGGCTTTTCACCTGTATGAGTCCTCATGTGTGTTTTTAGATTACTTGTGCTACAACAGCCTTTACTACAAACTGTACAAGAAAAGGGCTTTTCGCCTGTATGAGTCCTCATGTGTGTTTTTAGATTAGCCTTGAGAAGACAGCCTTTACCACATATTGTACACGAAAAGGGCTTTTCGCCTGTATGAGTCCTCATGTGTGCTTTTAGATTACTTTTCTGAGCAAAGCCTATAACACACACTGTACAAGGAAATGGCTTTTCCCCTGTGTGAATCATTGTGTGTATCTTCAGTTGTCCCTTTTGCTTAAATATTTTGCCACACTCTGTACAACTAAAGCTTTTCTTCCCTGCGTGACCCTTCATGGAGTGAGTTTGTTTCGATGATTTCAGGTCCTGGGACAGCTCGCGCTGTCCTCCCACATTGTATGTCTTGTGTGATTTCAGTGTGTTTAAAGCTGACTGATCTCTCCTAGTCTCCTCCCACTCATCACTGTCTTCAGTGTCTGATTCAGAACAGTGTGAAGAGAGGAGCTGGTCATCACTAGTTGGTTGTGATGTTTCACAGTCCTCTACATCAGCTTGTGTTTTCATGTGTTCAGTTAAGGTGCTGGCTACAGGCTGTGTCTCTCTGTTTTTATCATCATCTTCACTTTTCACTGCTAGTAAAGTCAACGTTGACCCACCAGTTTCCTCTGGTCTTTGATGTAGCTCCTCCTGTTCCTCTTTAATCTGTGGAGGTTGTGGTTCCTCCTGAACCAGACTGGAGCTCCGCTCCTCTTCAGGTGAAACATCCTCTTTACACACAGGGACGTGCAGCAAGTCTAGGAAAAAGATATAATTACCCCAGGGGGGTCCCCACATGATTTTGGGGGGTCCCCAGATGATAGTGAAGTGACAATGTAAGGACTTTTAAGACCTTTTTAATACCTAAGAAAAGTTTAAATGAAATTTAAAAAAAATACTGCATTACTGCATCAAAAGTAATCAACAAACTATACTATAAAAACTGGTCAAACATTGGCCAAATTGTCAAATAATATAAGAAAGAGGCAATTGTGAAAAGAGCCGATCTACAAGCTCACAACGCCTCGCATTGCGAGGCGTTGTGAGCTTGTAGATCGGCTATTTTCACAATATTTATCTGTGGAATCAGGGTGGGGGGTCCATAGTTCAAATATGATTATTTTGGGGGGTCGCGGCCTGAAAAGGTTGAGAACCACTGATTTAGATTACACTGCATGAACGCACATGCGTGTCTGCGTGCCCACATCAAGTCACTTTTTGACCAATGCGGCCCAGACCCCAAAATGAGTTTGACACCCATGATGTAAACAGTTCAGATAATAACAGTACATGGCACCTTCTAGTCAGTGTTGCCATGTCTGCTTTTTGTTTCGTAAAGTTGCTTGTAAATATTGGTGGCTGTGCGTTGCGGTTTTTGGGGCTTGTTTCTTAACACGTTCCCTGCCATTGACGCAGATCTACGTACATTTTTTTAAAATCATGCTAGAGGGCGCCCTTTGCAAACCTATGAATGATCCCTTGAATGTGATGGTGCGCTGACTGCGCTCTGTGCTGTAAATAGTGTGGCTGTTGTTTGTTTACATTGCAGCGCTCTCATAGGAGATGCAAGATGAGCTGAATGAGAGGCGGTCCCTATTATTTTGAGAGTATTAACTTCAGTGAGTCTTCTGCAGCAGGTTAGTTAATACTGAAGTAGAATTAACTGCAACGCTTCAGTGAACCCATAAATACTTATACTACTGAGCCATCGTCCGATTCATGGTACATTCTGTTCAATGCAGGGGTCCATGCATCGATGTAGTCACATGGTTAATACTAAAATTGATAAACTATATGAATCGGTATCAATTCATATCGATAACTGATTATATTTTTTAAATAAAGACAGAGTGCTTGAAACTTACTGAGATCCAGGTGGTTGTCAGGTTCCTGTTTAATAGAAACAGTCCTGGCTCGAGAACTGATCTTCACCTGCAAACTGGACTCCACACACTGGTCTAGAATTAAGGAATACAATACACACTCATTTAATAATAAGGACTTTGTGACATGAATAAGGGCTTTAATAATAAAGATTTTGATGCGACATAAATAAGGAATTTAATAATAAGGATTTTGATCTTTCAATAGGTAGTGTGGTTCTTTTTTTTTAAGTGTATACCTAAATAGGCCAAATGTGTGTTGCTGAATGTGTCTTACTGTTTTATGCTTTTGCTTTGCTTTTTGCTTTATTGTTACATTATTTGTACTTTTTCTGTAAAGCACTTGTGCTTTAATCTAGTTCTGTAAAGCACTTTGAGCTGCATTTCATGTCATAAAAGGTGCTTATTATTATTATTATTATATGTTAAGTTATTCAACATAAATCAGCTTTTTATTTAACAGAAATATTGTGATTGATATCACAAGCAATCAGGCTTAAACATACCTATCCTGTACAGATTTACTACAGGTTTAAGACTAGAGACTAGAAACTAGAAAAAGTGCTCCTCGGAGCACAGGTCTACGCCAGGTCAGGTAGATTAGTGTGGGCCAGCAATGTTCGGAATTCACTTATCAGGCTGGAATGTGAAAAATCAGACGGATGCGTCTTTATCACTTGACTAAAGAGATAATATGTACCGATTTTGTGTGATGTTTGGACAACATTTGTGGGAGTCATTTAAAAATATATATGTTTTACAAAATTCGGCCTCCTGGTGGCGCTATAATAGGCAGATGTGAAAAATGCAGGGCAAAAGTTTTTCCTTGGCCGCTGGGGAGTGTGCATACAAAGTTTTACACAGATCGGTGCAGTTATAGTTAAAAACACGAATCGGCCTATGAGGCTGATTTAAAAAAATTCATGCAGCATTTCTTCCTCGGCTTAGTGAGAATGTTCGTACAATATTTCACGAAAATGACAATGTGTTTATGATGTGAGGCATTTTGTTCAAAACGGAGCACTCCAGCAAACTTTGGAAGCCATTCTTATCAGGATGGACTATGAACAATCTGAAAGGCACGTTTCGTTGACTATAGAGATACTGTGTACCGATTTGCGTGATGTTTGGATAAAATCTGTAGGAGTACTGTAAAAAAAAAGTCATGTTTTGCAAAAAGCGGCCTCCTGGTGGCGCAATAACAGGGCCATGTGAAATATTTGGGGCAGAAGTTCTGAATTGGCACCCAGGGAGTGTGTGTGCACCGTTTCACCGGAGATTAGCTGTTCACAGACGGAGGGGGCGACGGACACACACACACACACACGGACGGACGGACGGAAGGACAGGGTGCAAAACATAGTCTCGGCCATGCCTTTCGGCCTGGCGGAGACAATAAAACACTACATACCTATCCTGTACAACTTTACTACAGGTTGCATCCTTGAATCAAACTGTCCACGTCCCTCCATCTCTCGTTGTTCCTCTGACAACGTTGAATATCTTTTGGAGGCCATCTCTCTAGATACTGTAGACCTCTCCCTGTGGTGCTCTGTGGAAATCACCATGCATTAGCAGAGAGAGAGTGCCAGACGAGCAGGTCCTGGTCAGTACAAGCTCCAACCTGTTTGGTATATATGTGCCTCGGGCCTAGGAGGTAGGAAGTTGGGCTTACCAGTATAATCGTATTAATTATGTAATGATGATGGGTTGTATATGCTTAGTGATTAATTGGTGTTTTTGTACATTTTAGGCTGAACTGGTGACGCACAGGGCTGTGGTCAGCAGGGCAGCCACTGTTCTTTTTCCTCCATTTTATTTTAGTAGTTGTTGCTATGCTCAAGTGCCTCCCTTGTGTTCAGCTTTTTGTAGATTATTCATTTATTGTACCTTCACCTTGATGATCGCCAATGTCTTTAAAAAATATATATAAATATCTAATCTGCAAATGAAAGAATATCTAGCAAGCAGTATTTTTTATTGCATATTTGATATTTGTTATATTTATTTATGATCCTGAAATAGATAACACAAGTAGGTATAATATTGTTGCTGTCAGGTGGAAACCTCTTTCCCAATTTCCCAGTTACTTTTCAGAATTCTAATTAAAAAAGTAACAGAAATAAAGATCAAAAGCTTGTAGATCGGCTACTTGTGTGTGACATTGTAATATGATGAATGGCATTAATTTACAAAAAAGATAAAAAGGTTAAAATATGGAGATACAAGGTTTCTGCCAGACAGCAACGATATATAGAAAAGGAAACAGCCAAAAGAGTGAGGATTATGTAGATCTCAGGATTCACATGAGAACGGTGTGGCTAGGGTGACCATATATACAGCCCCTCAAACCGGGACCCTAAAAGAGATATTTCACTTTCAAACATGTTTGGGGTCATTTTAACGTCTACTTGGGCTTCACCCCAAACAGTTTTGATATTCATTCATTTAACAGACACGCCCCCTTCCTATACACACCCATTGTATTGAATTTAACCATGTTAGGCTCATTTAAAACACCCCTCTTGGTTCTAGTGATCGATATTGTCCTTCTAAAGCGTGAGGACACCGTGTTTATTCAATTACATGTTTATTTTTTATTTATTTTTTTCATTATTATTATTATTTTGAACATTTTCCCAAAACATTACACGGTCTCCTCACGCCTTAGAAGGACAATATCAGTCACCAGAACCAAGGACGGGTATTTTCAATTAATCTAACATGGTTAAAATAGAGTTTGAAGTTACAATGGGTTTGTATGGTTAGGGGGCGTGTCTGTTAAAATGAATATCAAATATCTAAATCGAGCAACTTAAAAACTGTCTGGGGTGCTCACAAAAGCCTGAGTAGACATTAAAATGACCCAAATATGTTTGAAAGTGAACTAGAAAAAGTGCTCTTCGGAGCACAGGTCTCCGCCAGGTCAGGTAGGATCGGACGGATCCGTCTTGATCAGTTGACTATAGAGATCATGTGTACCGATTTGCGTGATGTTTAGATAAAATCTGAAGGAGTAATATTAAACATTTTTTTTTATATAAGTTGGCCTCCTGATGGCGCTATAATAGCGCAATGTTGAAAGGGTGGCATTTGTTCGTCAACGTAGTGCAAATGTGCGTGCGAAGTTTCACCGCAATCGGACGCTGCGTTCATGATTTGCAACATTTTTTTCAAAACGGGCCACTCCTGCAAACTTTAGATTACTTACTTAGCCAATCAGGATGGAATATCTAACATATCCGTCTTGATCACATGACTATAGAGATCATGTCTACCGATTTGCGTGAAATTTGGATAAAATGTGAAGGAGTAATATAAAAAAATGTGTTTTATGTAAGTCGGGTGGAGCTACTGTATAAAAGGCAGATGTGAAAAATGCAGTACAAAGGTTTTTCCCTGACCTCTAGGGAGTGCACATACAAAGTTTTACACAGATCGGTGCATTTATAGGTACAAACTTTTCTTCCTCGGCATAGTGGGAATGTGCGTGCAAAATTTCACGAAAATTGCAAGCTGTGTTCATGATTTGAGGCATTTTGTTCAAAACGGAGCACTCCTGCAAACTTTGGAAGCCATTTTTAGCCAATCAGGATGGAATATACAAAATCTGAAAGACCCGTTTTGTGTAATGACTATAGAGATATTGTGTACCGATTCGTGTGACGTTTGGGCAAAATCTGTAGGAGTACTGTCAAAACATGTGTTTTGCAAAAAGCGGCCTCCTGGTGGAGCTATAACAGGCCCATGTGATCAAATTGGGGCAAAGGTTTTGAATTGGCATCCAGGGAGTGTGTGTGAACAGTTTCGCTGCGATCAAGCCAACGGTGCCGGAGATTACCTATTCACAGACGGACGGACACACGCACACTAGAGATGCGCGGATCGCGGTTTTAGCCGCGGTTGCCGCAGTTAACCGCGGTTTGGGTGGATTCGGGTCAATCAAATATAATTATTAATTAATATCGGATAAACCGCGGGTGAAATATTGCGGTAAATAAATTAATGACATCTAATATATCTATCCATAAAATAGCTAAATCTCTGCGTGCTTGTGTCTGTGTGAGTGTGTAGAGCAGCTGTGCGATGCGATCACATGCATTGATTTAGCCTATGGAATGTCGGTGCCTCTTTTTTCTAAACCGGTCTGTATGTTCAGCGCAGCAGAGCAGTGCGCTCTGTATGTTGGATGCCGCATATATGTTCGATGCCTGTATGTTGGATGCCGCACAGAGTCTGTATGTTCAGCGCAGCAGAGCAGTGCGCTCTGTATGTTCAGCGCAGCACCGGTTAAAAAAAAAAGAAAAAAGACGCACCGACATTCCATAGGCTAAATCAATGCATTTTGTGATCGCATCGCACAACTAATACTAAAACTAACCAGAAAATAATAATATTTTGACATACGGGAAAAACGGTTGGTGCGGATGCGGATATTTAAATTGGATAATATAATTATTGCGGTTGGATAACGGGCGGATAATTAATTTGTACATGCGGATTCGGGTGACGTGAGAGGCCATCCGCGCATCTCTACCGCACACACACGGACGGACAGACGGACAGGGTGCAAAACATACTCTCTCGCCAGGCTGAAAGACAAATATCCCTTTTATTCAATATGCACCTTTGTCGTGCATCTATCTTCACTTTTGAATGCTAGTAAAATCAACGTTGACCCACCAGCCTCTTCTGGTCTTTGAAGTAGATCCTCCTGTTCCTCTTTAATCTGTGGAGGTTGTGGTTCCCCCTGGACCAGACTGGGGCTCTGCTCCTCTTCAAGTGAAACCTCTTTACACACAGGGACGTGCAGGAAGTCTAGGAAAAAGACACAATGAGACTCTATTAAAGGTTTGAATCTTGTTACTCCACTGCAGTACCTCAGTGCTGAGTTGTGGCTGGAAAAAATGTCAACAGATTACTCTTTGCTCACATCTTCAAAACAACATTTTTTGACGGTGCACTAACTGCACTCTGTGCTGTAAATAGTATGGCCGGTGTTTGTTTAAGGTAGGTCCCCACCAGACCGACTGGTTCAGACAAATTTCAGACTACTTCAGACTGCAACAGACTGGTATTTGGTTGGCAAAAGTTGGCATTTAGTCTGTCAGCCGACTTGCCCCATTGAAATGCTAATTTCAGCCAAATGTGGGGAAAAAAAGGGGGAAAAAAGGAAAAACAGCGCCCTCTGCTGTTCTTGAGAGATTACTTTCAGCCTAGGGTCTAAGGCAGCCAGGTCTGCTTATTATAAGCGACTTTGGGCTTGTTTCTCTGCAAAGTCACTTGTAAATGGATGTTCCCAGCGTTTTTTCTTTTTTTCTTCACTGACGTGCAGTGGTGTAAAGTAACTAGTACATTTACTCAAGTACTGTACTTAAGTACAATTTTGAGGTACTTTTACTTTACTGGAGTATTTCCAATTGTCTATACTTTTAGTTACTATAGTTACTTTGCAGATATAAATCATTATAAAACATACATTAACCACTTTAGCCCTATTTTATACCTGAAAATAGCAGATCTACAAGCTCACAACGTGTTGCGATGCACGCGTTCCGAGCTTGTAGATCTGCTATTTTCAAACATTTTTGTACTTTTACTTTTGGTACTTTAAGTACATTTTTATACCAATACTTTAGTACTTTTACTCAAGTAAATGTTGAATTCCGGACTTATACTTGTAACAGACTCAGAGTACATCTATTGCATTGATACTTTTACTCAAGTAAAACATTTGAGTACTTTTTCCACCACTGCTGACGTGTACACAACATTTTTGAAAACGGTTATTCGAATAATCAAAAATAAATACATTAATTAATTTATTGAAATTAACACCCAGAAAATAGCCAAAACTGAGCACATTTCGATCTATAAGGCCAAATCTCATTTGAAAAAAATATATTAAGAGTATATGAAAGCCAATTAAAATGTTTATACCATTGGAATCTTACACACCTGCTCCCAATAAATTACATCACCACAGCGCAAAAGTAGGTCAAATCAATCAATCTCTCTCTCTGGGAGCGACAACGAGAAACAGTGAATGTAGGTTTTCATAGACATGGTCGCTTGTTTCTCTCACATAATCTGGCAACACCGACAGCCCTCGCTACGCTGTTGTTGTGCTACATAGCTACTCCCAGTCGGGCCCCGGTCGCCAAAGAACTGAACATGTTCGGTCGGCTCTGGGTCGGCCGAAAAGGTCCCGACGGACCACCCGACGGACCCCTAACCGACTGGACGACTATATAGAACACTTCCCGACGCCAAGTTGGCCCAAAGTCGGTCTGGTGGGGACCTACCTTTACATTGCAGCGCTCTCATAGAACAATGGTTCTCAACCTTTTCAGGCCGTGGCCCCCCAAAATAATCATATTTGAACTGGAGACCCCCCACCCTGACAAGCACTAGGAATGTAGGAGTTGAGGCATTACATTTAGTTTGACTAAATGTAATGCCTGAGTCAAACGCGAGGCGTTGTGAGCTTGTAGATCGTCTATTTTCACAATGTCAACGCCTCTTTCTTTAATTATTTGACGATTTGACCAATGTTTGACCAGATTTTATAGTATAGTTTGTTGATTACTTTTGATGCAGTAATGGTTATCTGGGGACCCCCTCAAAATCATGCAGGGATCCCCCTGGGGGTCCGGACCAGCAGGTTGAGAACCGCTGTCATAGATGATGCAAGACGAGTGAGAATGAGAGGCGGTCCCTATTATTTTGAAAGTAATGACTTGTAAATGTTAGATCAGTGAATCTTCTGAAGCAGGTTAGTTAATACTGAAGTAGAATTAACTGCAAAGCTTCAGTGAACCATAATAATTTTACAACCGAACCATCGTCCGATTCATGGTATTTAGATGAAGGGGTCAATGCATCCATGTAGTCACATTGTAAATGCTTAAATCGATAACCGATTCATATCGGTTCATCTTAAACCCTCCGTACCGGCCCACTTTCACCAATGAAAGAAATAAAGAGCGAGAGCTTGAAACTTACTGAGATCCAGGTGGTCTTCAGGTTCCTGATTAAGGTGGTCTTCAGGTTCCTGCTTAACAGAAACAGTCCTGGCTGGAGAACTGATCTTCACCTGCAGACTGGACTCCACACACTGGTCTGGAATGAAAGAATACAAGAAATACTTGAATAATAAGGACTATATGACATGAATAAGGACTTTAATAATAAGGACTTTATGACATGAAAAAGGCCTTTAATAATAAAGACTGATTGATTTGATATGAATAAGGACTTTAATAAAAAGGACTGATCGATGTGATATGAATAAGGACTTTAATAATAAGGACTTTATGACATGAATAAGGACTTAAATAACAAGGACTTTGATGTGACATGAATAAGGACTAAACTATATATAGAGACTATATTACTATTACTATTATAGCTTAATAAACAGCCGAACACTCCTGAATAGAACTGAACCAGACTAAATTGATTCATATTATGAACCTGAATGTTTCTTTAAAAAAAATATTATAAATCTCATCTCAAAATGAAAGAACATCTAGCGAGCAGTATTTTTTTATTTCATATTTGAAACAACAAATCAGTTTGATAACAGATTTATAGATAACACAGGTATATATAATAGTGTTGCCGTCAGGTGGAAACCTCTTATGTCCAAAACTGTTACTTTTCAGAATTCCAATTCAAAAAGTAGCAAAAATAGCAGATCAAAAGCTTGTAGATCTGCTATTTTGGCTACTTTTGTGTGACACTGAATGAATTAGGACATTAATTACGTAAAAACAAAAAGGTTAAATATGGAGATACAAGGTTTCTGCCCGACAGCAACGATATGTAAAGAAAAAAAAGAAACCGTGAGAATCATGTAGATCTCAGGATTCACATGGGAACGTGTGGCTCCAATGATGATCTCTGACTTCATGTGACTACATGGATTAAGCTCCATCGTGGCGATGGATTCCAATCATTTGGGTTCCATAGCCGTGTGTGTGTGTGTGTGTGTGTGTGTGTGTGTGTGTGTGTGTGTGTGTGTGTGTGTGTGTGTGTGTGTGTGTGTGTGTGTGTGTGTGGAGGGGGGATAGGCTACAGAAATGATCATGGCAGTGTGGGACGAGGAGTAAAACTCAGTCATCAAAACAGAGTCTACTGGCTAGTTTATTGATTTTACAAGCAATGATCCCTAAAACAGATCTACAACCTAACAACACCTCACCATGTAAACACTGTGTCATACCTGCTGTGTGTAGTTTGGTGTTGTGTGTGTAACAGACATACCTGCAGTGTGTAGATCGATGTCCATATCCAAATCAATGCCCAGCAGTTTGTTTTGTTTCTCCAGCAAAGTTTCTAGTGTCTCTATCTCTCTCTGGAAGAGGTTGCACATGAACTCTGCAGCCGCACTGAGGCGCTCCAACACAAACACTCTGACAAGCTTCACACAACAAACACCAGCACCACGCTGCTGTTTGTCCAAAACACACAATATCTCCTCTCCCACCGACGTCATGTGTTCATTTATCTTCAGCCGTACAGACTCCATTTGACACGTTTTTACCTCCTTTATGACACGTTTTTCACAGCGACGAGTTAAGAATTATAATATATATCGGTCATGACCACGCTGATCAACGCTATGGTGCATTATGATCATAGAGTTAAAAATAATAGAGAGGGCACCCGATATCCTCTCCCCATCCACTTGCATTGAGTTGCTCACACAGCATAGGCCGAAATCACCCCTTCTTCCGGGTTGTGAAATGTGGTGGGCGAGGCCTATTTGGGGCTTCTGCTCGTCACTTCTGTGACGCGTTTTGCCCCGTGCGCAAGCTCGTGCGCACGCTCGTGAGTCAAGCCCATTGGTCGAAACTGTTTTCGCTCGTTCGTGACAGAAGCCCCAGGCCGTTTTAAGCTGCATTACCATGAATGGCCAGCATGTCCATTCGGCTTCAATGAAACCACTGGGTTCTGGGGGCTGGGACCATAGACATATAAAGGTAGACGCCTCCTTCGGCTCTGAGGCATTGGTATCTCGAGCGCCATTTTAGCTATGCATTTTAGCGCAAGATATATTTAAAGAAGGAAGGGTCATCTACGTCATTTTCGCTATCATGCAATTCCAGCCGGCAGATTCGTCGCACCATGGGAGCCAGACTGCAGCCGTGAGTTCAGTGGAATGCTTTGGAGTTAATGAGAGCCCATGGATCAGCTCATGAACAAAATATATTTCTGAATGACTGAGACCTTTGTAAAGTAATTGCTTCTGGAAAATAAAAGAAGACATATCACACATTGGTTTCTGCTGTGTTGCTTTTCGATGTGTCCACTGTATAAGTTTATTGAGCTATCTAAAGAGCACAACCCAGCTAGCAACTGAGCGTGACCGCTGACGTCAGGCTGGTAGTTTCTGGGCGTGCCGAAGACCGACGACCCTGGTCTGTCCCCACGCTGAAGGGGTCCCGCTCATTGAAATGCGTGGCGATGTGTCGTGAGCGTCTATTGTCGCACCAGTGTGACGCTGTCCATGTTGAGGACAAGACTCTCTGTCTCTCTGTCTCTCAGTATTACTATACTTGTGAGGACTCATACTTGTGAGGACATAATAAAGCACGTTTATGGATCCCATTAGGTTTTTTTTTGCTATTTTTCACCCTGAACCTAAGCTTGGTGTTATTTAGTGATCAAAACAAAGTAAGGTGACCTAGGATTCATTCTTATTGTATTGTATTTACTCATTGCATTGTTAATTCTGTGTATTGGGATTTAATTCCTATTTAAAATACAATTAAATAATTTTCTTGTGTTACCTTTAACTATCATTTAATACTCAAGTGGCATATTGTTAATAACACACATTAATTAATTATGAATATAACTTCTTATGAAGTAGTGAGATTGGAATAGAATTATCAGACAGCCTACAGATATTTTCTGTCTCTGTTTGTCTGTCTGTGGACACACATCTATCAATGCTGATGTGTTGTGAATGTTTGATTTGACCATGAATGTTTGATTTTCTCCCATTAGCATGCAATCTTATTGAAGCTGAGCTTACTCTCACTCACCCTGTCAGCAAATCTGTACTTGTATATGTGTCACCCTTATATTTAGAATATATAATTATGACTATTTAGATCTATACTGATCTTTACTGCTGTTGCTTTGCTTAATCTTCTTAATAAATTATCGACACTTCACCCTGACTTGATATTAATATTTTCCATTATAGACAGAAATATTGTGAGCTGTTATTGAGGTAATTTCATAACAATTCAAATTCCAGCTGTTATTGAGGTAATTTCATAACAATTCATAACTTCTAATGAAGTAGTGAGATTGGATTAGAATTATCATACAGACATACATATATTTTCTGTCTGTGTGTGGACATCCATCTCTCGCGTCGCGTGACGTCACTTACGTAATGACGTCACGAACGTCCTCTCCCCTTTCCAAAGTAGAAAAGTTATTCTTTGGCTTAGAATCATATTTTCTCATTGTGTGTACCTTACTGATTAAATGCGTTTAGTGTTTGGTTGTTGTTGTTGTTTTAGTGTTAGTTTATGCATTTGTAGATTCAGCCATAAGCCAAGGCGACGCTGCTGTTAGCTTAGCGCGCTAGCGAAGCTAATGCTATCGCCAATCTGCAGACTGTACTATTAAACAACTGGGCTGACGATAAAAAGCGGTCTTTGTCAGTGAATGAGTTGCCAATGTTTCCATGTCGATGGAAATATTTCCATGATGGACATCATAACCCATTTTCAGTAATGGTATTAGTGATTTTATGTAACGTCGCCTCACCAGTGTTGCCAGATTTCGCGAGAGTAATAAGCAACCAGGTCTAAGAAAACAAGCCCAAAAGAAGCAACTATAGGCCACTTCAAACGTCGGCTATTTGAAAATAGCTGATCTACAAGCTCACAACTGCAATTAACCCCCAACTACCATTATTTACTGGCAACTTAACTGGGAAAAACAAGGCTAACGTGGCTTATAATAAGCAGACCTGGCCACACTGCGTAGGCTACCACCAGACTACTGTGGAAAAGCTGCTTTAAAGGAGAGCCTGTTTAGAGGCCGACGTCTGTGATAAGCGTTGAATATTTTCTGTGGTGTTGTAAAAAGATTGCAGCCTGTCTAATTTGTTTATTCTCCTCTCTCTTCAGTTTGGAACCAGACCAGAAACCAGAAACAAGCTGTACAAGAAGAAAACGGTCAACGTGGTATGTCTATAATGTCTTTTTGGTGCCAACTTTGAGAAAAAGGCTCAACTGCTGGAACACTACCGTTTGCATCATAGCAATATCTCCTCAGTCAGTCCATTGCCCTGTCTCTACAATGACTGTGTGTGCACATTTCAGTCAATAAATGCCTTGAAAATTCATTTATCCAGGTTACATACCCAGAAAGTTTTTCAAAGTTACAATCAGCTGGAAAGTGTGTCATTTGTCTGTGCAGTATGTAAATTCACTCAACCTTTTAAAGAGACAACTAAAATGATTATGTCCATTTTGAATAGCTTGTATACATGATTATTGTGCAATTGACAGATTTTGTTCTCAATTTAAATGGTATGAAATGGCAGTGCGGCCACCCTACTCACTGTACCCTGTACCCTGTACACGTATGTTTAAAATAAAAGCATGAATATATTAATCTGTCTATTATTTTTAATAGCTTAGTATTGATGCACAATAACATGTATGTTTATGAAACACAATTGTATACATAATTATACAATATATGTTGCCCCACCCTACGAGGTAGGGGGTCGAGGTAGGGTAGGGGGTCCCTGCTCCATCTCCCCATCAGTTTGGGAAAACGTTGAAGACCCCTGTGGTGCTTCTTTTGGGCTTGTTTTCCTAGACCTGGTTGCTTATTTCTCTCACACAATCTGGCAACACTGCCAGAGACGATTTTTATACAGTCTATGGACGATACATGCCGCTGTTTAGATGCCTCAATAAAATCATACAGTGTGCAAAAAAAATCCGAATTGATTGGATAAAAACCTGTGATATGTCTTCTTTTATATTCCTGAACCGATTATCTGACAAAGGACACAATCGTTCAGAAATAGTGTTTGTTCACAAGCTGGTCCAGCTGGCTGGCATAGACTTCATTGTATTTCACCAAACTTCCTGTTCCCGTTTTGGCTCCCATGCGCATCAATGGCGTCTGCCATGCAAGCAATGGCGTCGGCCCGCCCCCTAGGCTGTCCCTACCTTGTTTTCTAATTACCAAGCCCCCAGAACCCAGTGGTTTCATTGAAGCCAAATGGACATGCTGGCCATTTGAGGTATTGCAGGTGTGGCCAATGTATATGTACGAGCCCATGGTGCTCCAGTGACGTCACTGAGGACCCAAATAGGCCGCGCCCATCACATTTTCCAATACGTTTCCAACCCGGAAGAAGGGTTCAATTGAGCCCATGCGCTGGGTGAGCAACTCAATGCAAGTGGATGGGAGGCGATATCCGGTGCCCTATTATTTTTAACTCTATGCTAATTACCTTGTTTTAGCGTAGGAAAGCTGTGGGCAAGCTTCCCTGTGTGTCACAGAAGGGGGCGTTCGGTAGGCCAATCAGAGCCAGGTGGGGGCGGGCATTTTTGTAACCCAGCTCTTAACCCTTTAAAAGGCAGCAGCTGTGCAGCATCTAGTTAGTTGGAACTTGGCAAACTCCACAGTCTGGATTTGTGCAATAATAAATCGTCTTTTACTGTTTTACAGTTTAAACAGGTTCCTATGTTCCTATGCTTTTGGCTGTCTTGGAGTATTTGTGTTATATGTTATGCTTTCAGTGCCATTAAAATATGGAACACAGACATTTCATTTGCTGTTTTTGTCATTTGAGAAAATTCTCAAATGAACAATTATTTCAGTCTTTCAAAGTTGATAGCTCTGTTCTGACCTGAATAGCGAAAATAAGGATGTTGGCTAAAGGCAATTCTGCAATGTGGCCAGCATATTTCATGTAGTCTGCCACTGGCAGACTGCCAGTGAATGGAGACAAAATATTTTGTGACTATTACTGTTACTTGAAAGTATTTTGGTTTGAAAATATGCAATTTAGATGTAACCAAATATAGGCATATGCCTACTGGATCCATCCATAACTCTTAACCGCTTGAAAATAGGTTGAACATTCAGGGAGTTGTGATGATTGCTCCACTTGGTCGGAGGCGCGGCGAAGCCGCGCCTCCGACCAAGTGGAGCTTACTATGTAACCCTGCTCAGGTTGTGTGTGTGTGTGTGTGTGTGTGTGTGTGTGTGTGTGTGTGTGTGTGTGTGTGTGTCTGTCTGTGTTCATGCCCATGTGACTCACATGCGTGCACTGCCTGTAAGCAGCCACCCGAGTGCGCCAGAGTGCAGGAATTTAGACAATGCTCTCATTACAATGCACAACAGCCTCACACACACACACACACACACACACACACACACACACACACACACACACACACACACACACACACTTCTCTCCCCATCACAGTGAAATAACACGGATTACAAGTCCGTAAATACACAATATTTTCGAGCTGCGTTCGCTTCCAGCGTTCGCGCGTCTTACTTGTTTTAATTGTGGAGAGACTGTCAGCTTCAATGGACATAAATGCATTAGAACAGTGGTTTTCAACCTTTTTCATATCAAGGGCCATTATTTATTCGCCATTTGAGCCACGGAACACCGTTTGATGAGCTTTAGCCTCTCACACCCAAAACTTAGAATATGTTGTTACTTGTTATCGTTCGATAAGATGCTGTCAAAATAACAATTCGTTACGTTCTCTAATTGTGTACATGTATATAAGTAATGCAGATCAGCAGATGTTTAACAATTTGACTCTTGAGAGTGTGAAATGCTATACTCAAGATTTAAAGATCTATAAGGGTCCATTTGGTTATCAACTCTCCGTCATTTAGCTGGGGACCACCTGGAACCCCCTCAAGGACCACTGGTGGTCCCCGGACCACTGGTTGAGAACCATTGCACTGACAAGTCCCGAAAAAGACGCACTGTGATTGGCCAGTAGTCAACGCACTGTGAGTGCTGTGATTGGCCAGTAGTCACTTTGAGTCTCAGTTTGCCTACGCTAAAATGACGGCCGCGATACCACCCAGACAGCACAGCGACGTAGCGCCGATGTAGTGCCTATGCCTACATCCCTCTGTAGCATTGTAGGGGCTATGTCGCGTGGGGACCGTGCTCACTGGGAAGACGTCTCTGCGACGTCGCTGGCCGCTTTTGCGGCGACATCGCGGCTCTCTCTGTGCGATCTTAATCCCGACGGTTGGACGCTTATCCTCCCTTCACCCTCTCCTCTTCCTCCCCTCATTCTCTCCTTGTCCTCCCATTATCCTCTCTTCTAAAGCTGTCCATTCTACACTTGCATCCTCCCTTCACCCTCTCTTCCTCCCCTCACTCTCTCCTTGTCCTCCCATTATCCTCTCTTCTAACTCTGTCCATTCTACACTTGCAAACATTGTTGTATTATGGTTGTTTCCCCAAAATCCCCAAATTAACACCATGTCATTTATTCTAAACACAGTCCTTACCTGCTGAACCTGGTAATGGAAGCCTTTATAATGTATATGTTCCGTTAAAAATGCAGCCATAACAAAATCATATTAAAGCAACAGTACCTTTCAAGCAACATTTTAAATTAAATGTAATACTAACTAAATAAATAAATAAATACAACTCAGTAAATAGACACATACAACTCATGGGTGTGGGAATCAAAAATGCAGGCTTAACTAAATTCAGCTTCAATAAAATAAATTGGAATCTCACTCTCATTTTCAAAAGGCTACATTCAGTCTATTGACTGACCAACCATAATATCCTCGTCAAGTATTATATTCACACATAACACATCTTCAACTACACCCACCTCTGCCCTTTTAACTTTTGACTCACTAAGTAAAAGTTTAAGTTAAACTTAGTTTAAACTTACTGTTGTGGAAATCCAATATTTCCTCGGTGAGAGAATGAAGCGTTAACACTGATAGGGTTTCAGTACATTTATTAAATACAACAGATGAAAAATAAATACAATGTTGAAAGCTGAAGGTGGAGACATGGGGGATACCTTCTCTGACAGAATGCAGTGTCAATACATTCTGTAAAACAGTCATTAGAGAAGAAAGCATATAAGGAAGAAGGCATCTGGAATGGACTTCACATATCACACTATTTCACCTTCAATTAATGTTTTGGTGACAACATTGCTGAATATATAACTATACTGAGGCAGTTTGTGAATGTCATTGTGGCTTCTTTTTTTTGTTCTGCAAAAAATGACAAAACATCAAATTCAACACCTAACTTTTTTTGTGATGACTAAGAGTTTCCAACAACAACACATTAATATTGAAGAGCAACGATCAGATGTATATAATTGTCACTGCACCTGCAGACTTGGAACCATCTGTTCCCAAACCCCCTGGGAGATGTTCCTTAACACATTCTTCCAAAGCACTGTCACCTATCCTAAGACAGCCCACTAACACCATATCCCTGGACACCTACACAATCCCCGTATTCCTCCTCACCACCCGCAGTAGATCTTTGTTCTGCTGCTGTCACTGTATATTATCATAATATGTGTTACACTCTCATCAACTTTCCAACAAATATCTGTTCAAGGATTGTGTGCGTGTGTGTGTGTGTGTGTGTGTGTGTGTGTGTGTGTGTGTGTGTGTGTGTGTGTGTGTGTGTGGAATCAGCGCCTCCTTGTGGCGACACGATCACAAGCCAGACGTAGCCACTCCTGGATGACTCTCTCGGTGTCTGCCTCGTTGGTCATCAAGCTGTTGTTCTGCATGGTTGATACTGTAAGTGCGATATACAAGCCATGTGTTAATTGGTAAAAGGGGATATTTCAGGAGGACGTGAAGATGTGGTGTGATTAATAAGATAAGGAGAAGATTATAATACTTTATTAACTAATTAATCCATATGTGTCGTGTTCCATACTCCCATTTGATGAACGGATTCAGTCGGCATCAGGAGGTAGGTTTGTAACTAACTGTTCTCAATTTATTTGTAAAATGTCCTAAGTGTCATACCTACTACTAGGCTACTGAATTACAGGGATGCACCCCCAAGAAGCCCAATTTTCAGCGTTGTGAAACTATATTTGATTTCTTTATGATTAACTTTTATTATTTTTAGCACACTAGTAGAAAGGCTACATATGCACAATTGAGTGAACCCAGAATATTTTGTGTAGGATTTTGTTCATGTCAACTTAACCTGACAGGTAATGCATCAGTACAGGCACATAAAAAAATCATTTCCCCCATAATATAATATGAGAAGTGAAACTTTCAGATATTCTTGAAAATGCATACCAGCTGTGGCCAATGGCCTATCAATCGGTCTAATTAGTTAGGTAGCCAATCATAGCCTTACATGGAAGACCTTCTATAGACCTTAGCTATTAGATATTGTAGAACTTAATGCTTAATTGAGAACAGCAGGAGGATGAAAATCGCCAAAAAGCACCACAAAGTTTGGCATACAGCAGAGATGGGGACTCGAGTTAGGGACTCGGACTCGAGTCGCACTCGAGTCGCCAAAAACGAGACTCTCGACTCGACTCTGACTCGCCCCTCAAAGACTTGAGACTTGACTCGACTCGAGCCTCAAAGACTTGAGACTTGACTCGACTCGAGCCTCAAAGACTCGTGGACAATCTTTATTTTATGTTTTTTTTTTGGACAAATAAATGAATGAAATGCCCAAAAAACTTCCACTCCCCTGTCCCCCCCCCCCGCAAAGAAACCTCCGCTCCAGTGCGCGCTGCGCGGAGCCGGCTTCAGTCAAGCTGTTTCGTGCTGCTCATTAACGTAAACATGGAGAGGCGAGCGCAACAGCTGCTATGTGTGTGGCCGCCGCGGCCTTTCATCATAAAGTTTAAATATAAAAACTTCGAAATTAACCAAATATGTTTAGCTCAGAATCAGCTATATAACCTCAGTTATCTTGGCATATGCTTACATTTTTTATAAGATGGTCGGATCATCTGTGACAGCACGTTTAGGAAACATCGGATTTTCATTTCGTTAAACCCAGCTGGGTGAATATTCAACACTTCACCACGGTAAATGCTACGCTCATGTAATGTTCACTGCATAAAAGCTGTGGTTCTCAAACCTTTTCAGGCCGTGACCCCCCAAAAGAATCATATTTGAACTGGGGATCCAAATTTAGTTTGACTCGGTTCCACAGATAAATATTGTGAAAATAGCAGATCTACAAGCTTGCGAGGCATTGTGAGCTCCGTTGTGGTCCCGACCCACAGGTTGAGAACCACTGACTACAAGCAAGTGATATGTCTATGACAGCTGAGGAGACACAGAGATATCACGCCACTGCTGAGAAGATAAGACGCCACTGCTCTGCTCGCCTAACCTGTGCGCAACAGGGCATATCTCCGCCAAGCCAGGGTGACCTACCCAGGCCCATGAAATTCATATGCAGGCATAGTAGCCAATTAGAATGAAATCTGCAAAAACTGACTCATATACTGATACAGAACCATATTGGCTATATATTATCGCTGTCGGGTGGAAATCTTGTATGTTCCTTTTTTATTATTATTTAAAAACAATTTAAAATCGTGAAAATAGCCAATCTACAAGCTGTAATTATTAATAATTAAGAAATACTATATTTTAAAGAGTGAAAAATCAACTAAAGTCATTATTAGTGCAAGTTCAATCACATTTCATTTGAATGAAAATAAATTGTGGGGAAAATCTCTAATCTGTGAATCTAATGTGATTTATTATGACCTGTCTATACTTTTACATCTATGCCTTTGTGTGTGTGTGTGTGTGTGTGTGTGTGTGTGTGTGTGTGTGTGTGTGTGTGTGTGTGTGTGTGTGTGTGTGCATAATAACTGTATTTCAGCCTTAGGCTACATCATATAAATACATAATTAAATAAATTAAGAATAGAATCCCCCCCCCCCTTTAAAAGACTTTAAAAAGACTCGAGACTTGACTCGGACTCGACCCTCAAAGACTTGACTCGGACTCGACTCGACTCAACCCTCAAAGACTTGAGACTTGACTCGACTCGACCCTCAAAGACTTGAGACTTGACTCGGACTCGACTCGACTCAACCCTCAAAGACTTGAGACTTGACTCGACTCGTGCCTCAAAGACTTGAGACTTGACTCGGACTCGAGCTCAGAGACTCGTGGACATCTCTGGCATACAGTATAGTTGCAACTGCAAGTGTTATTCTATGTTGTGCGTCCATGGGAAAAGTAAAGTAGTATATTTTGTTATGTTGCATCATTGACCTATACAGACAATATTTAAGTTGGGCTGATTTCTATGTTTGAAAATATATTTAGATTGAGTTGTTAGCTTGAAGTAATTTGTTAAAAAGTGGCCCAGATCAATTATTGAGTGGAGTGAATTGAAAGGAAAGAACATTTTTCAGATGGTTGACATTTCTGTATTATAAATCCTCTTTGGATTAGTCTTATGTATTATTCTAATATTTTGAGATACTGGATTTTTTTATACCTCAATCAATGTTTGACATTTTTCACTTTGAGCAATGCATCTAGAATTCATCACTATTCCAAGGGGGAAAAAGGGAACATTTCCATATTCAAATGTTTTGATATGCACCTGTATGTGTAAGACTTTGATTGTATTTGTAGGCAGTGCTACTTACACACTATCAAGTCTTTAACCCTGGTTTGTCTGACTCCTCTCTTCTCTCCCCTGCCACACCAGTTCAACTGAACTGCAAGCTGGGGAGCAAACACTTTGGTGCAGATTCTCCACCACCCAGTGACAACTTTGACACCTGTAAACATTGAAAATGAGGTAAGATATAACATAATCACATGGTAATTTGCATTAGAGTTGCTTTTATGTATTTATTTAGTTTCCACATGCTTCTGTACTTCCAAGAGCTCAACAGAGCTCACAAAACTACTGTAATTGCCCTTACATTCAGCAGAAGTGCTGCAGATAATATCCTGTTTAAGGCAATTCATGTTTTTGAAGCCAAAACGGAATGGCATCCATGAGAAAGATGAGGAGATGAGCTATTGTTCTAATTACCAGTATATTTTTTGTTTCTGTGTTTTTCAGCTTCTCCTCCAGTGTGTCAAGGTCTTCCATTGACAGGAGGGGAAGTTGAGTATCGTCTGTATCATCCTCCGAAGGTAAGTGGAGCCTCCTTCCCCTTAAAAGGACTTTCTCCAGGTTGTGCACCACAGCTGTTAAGTGCTGGAGTTGGAGCTGCATCTCTCCAAGTGTTTCCATCATGGTTCTCTCAACAGCTGTTTGAATGGGTGAGCAATAATTGGTTATTTGGTCAAATGGTAACATGAAATTACAAAAATGTCAGGTTGAAACATTTGAAAACCTACATGTGCATTGAGCAGGAACCAACCGCCCAGTTGGCCAAACCCTGGCTCTTGAAGATGCTAAAACAAGAATTTGCAATTTGTATATTAATACCATATACCAGAAATCTTGTCCATAACTGCTTTAAAAACACATAAAAAAAAGCTTAATAGATCAGAGCTGATGATTGTGAATGATGATTTTCTGCCATAAACCTTTTAAAAACATCAGCCTGGGCTCCAGCTTCAAGTCAGAGTTTTGGTAGAAGGTTAATTTGTACAAGAGAAGAGAACAAGAGAACTACTGAGTTCTTAAAGGACCAAGGCGTTCATCTGTAATGTTTATTGCACTGATTACGATTCACGGTATACGTGACATTACTACAGATCATTTTCCAAAACCATTGGCTTCTGTTCATTTCAATATGATATGAAAATCAACTGGCTGAGACTTGCTTGAGGTACTGTAGTTAATCAACTGGCTAAATATTGCACGATAATGTGTTGCCATGCACTGATTCGGATCAAACTCTGATCGATTTATGCACAAATGTGTCCCACAATATTACCATTGAGATTTGTATCATTTGACAAAACGCAAAGCAAATAAACTTAATTTCATTCCACTCCACACAGCTGATTCAAATGAATGATCAATGGCTCTTGACACTTGCTCTTAGCTGTTGTCTTACAGGGATATTTCGCTGTCAAAATGCATTCAAACTCTATGTTAGATTCATCAGAAACATCCATCCTTGGTTCTGGTGACTGATAGTCCTTTTAATACGTCCGGAGACGGTGTTTTTTCAATTACTTTTTTCATTTATTAAAAATGTTTTTGGAAAATGATTTAAAAAAAATAAGTGACAAAAAAGTGACAGAAAAAAGACGTCCCCCTCACGTATTAAGTGGCGTACATACTAGACAGAGATGGGGATTGACGTACGTCGGGGGTGAGGAACTGGTACGTTCTTTACGTCAGTGCATTCAGTGCATTCATAGTTTGAGACGTTTCTTATGCGTGATTAGGGCCAAGAGGCTATTCATCCTCCAGAGGGAAGCAGTGAACGTACATCAGGTACGTCAGGTTGAGCTCAGAGCTCAACCTGACGGATGACATAATCGACAGACAAACCCCCCCATCCCCCCTCCCCTTTTTGGTCTCCCCCTTCGTTCCTTATGCTTACTTAAGGGTCATACATCGAGTATGAATAGGCCTTTAGGAGGGCAGGATGCGTCACCAGAACCAAGGGTGGGTATTTTTGATGAATGTACAGTAACATGTTAAAAATGGAGTTTGAAGTTATAATGGGTTTGTTGTGGCTGCTGTGACCGGTGTTGCCAGATTTTGCAAGAGAAACAAGCGGCCAGGTCTATGAAAACAAGCCCAAAAGAAGCTACTAGGCTGAGTTTTACCACTTTACATTGGCTATTTGAAAATAGCAGATCTACAAGCTCACAGCGACACGGTGCAAAGTTGTAGATCTGGTATTTTCCAAAAATAGAGAATAAAGTGAAATATTTTGAACATTTTTACACAAATATTGCATGGGGGTCCCTGGCACAATTTTCAGATGGAGGTCTGTGGACAATGACATTAATTTGGGGGTATTTGACATGAAAAAAATGTGGAACCACTGGTTTAAACATTAGGAAGCAAGTCCAAATAAGCAACTACACTTAAGAAACAAGCCCTAAAAGAAACGCAACCCGCAACTACCAATATTTACAATATGCTTTTAATAAGCAGACATGGCAACAGTGGACGTGACACCTGAATCTCTGCAAGGGGATTAAATGGTGCTTGTCAAGTGATTTGAATCAGCTGTGTGGAGGAAGATCTTGTAGGGGAAGTAGGCAGTAGGCATAAAAAAAGATCTATACTTACTTTGATGGGGATCTTGGACTGTACTCTGGCCTGTCAATGCATAAAAATGTATTACACAATCATAACTTCATTTATGCTATATTTGGATAATGTAGTCTATTTGGGGCAGTTTGCCTGTGTGTAAACATAGAAGGCTCTTGTTGTGTTAGTGTGGTGTGTCCTCATCAAGTTTGTGAATATGGTTACAAGACAGTCAACTTCCTTTTGTAAAATGCTAAATAATCATTCTTACGTTGGCAGGTTGGATTCCGAGTCAAAGCCATGAGACGCTCTGTGGGTGGACTTGCATTCAAAGCCACCTGCCTTTCTCAGGGTGGAGCTGTTGAGACAATGGTTTGTATCATTTGACAAAAGAACTGTGAAAACAAACTTCATTTCGGCTATATAGACCCCTTAACAGACAACGTCACACTGGTTGCAAGCGTCATACTGGTTGCAAATGAAACCCATTCTATCAGGTCTCGCTAGGACGCGCCTCACTAGCCAACACACACCCCAAAACAACAGGTTGATAATTGATTGCATGAAACAATCACCTGTGCATCCAGTCTCAATGTTAGTAAACAAATAATTGGTCTATATAAAAACTAGACTTACTTTGATGGGGATCTTGGACTGTACTCTGGCCTGTCAATGCACAAATGTATTACACAATCATAACTTGATTTATGCTATATTTGGATAATATGGTCCTATTTGGGGCAGTTTGCTTGTGTGTAAACACAGAAGGTTCTTGTTGCGTTAGTGTGGTGTGTCCTCATTAAGTTTGTGAATATGGTTGGCAGTCAACTTCCTTTTGTAAAATGCTAAATAATCAGTCTCTTACGTTGGTAGGTTGGATTGCGAGTCAAAGCCATGAGCCGCTCTGGGGGTGGACATGGATTCAAAGCCACCTGCCTCTCTCGGGGTGGACCTGTTGAGACAATGGTATGTATCATTTGACAAAAAAAACACAGTGAAAACAACTTAATTTCGGCTATATATATAAAAACTAGACTTACTTTGATTGGGATCTAGGACTGTACTCTGGCCTGTAGATGCACAAATGTATTACAATCATAACTTGATTTATGCTATATTTGGATAATGTGGTCCTATTTGGGGCAGTTTGCCTGTGTGTAAATACAGAAGGCTCTTGTTATGTTAGTGTGGTGTGTCCTCATTAAGTTTGTTGATATGGTTACAAGGCAGTCAACTTCCTTTTGTGAGATGCTAAATAATCAGTCTCTTACGTTGGTAGGTTGGATTGCGAGTCAAACTTCCTTTTGTGAGATGCTAAATAATCAGTCTCTTACGTTGGTAGGTTGGATTGCGAGTCAAAGCCATGAGCCGCTCTGGGGGTGGACATGGATTCAAAGCCACCTGCCTCTCTCGGGGTGGACCTGTTGAGACAATGGTATGTATCATTTGACAAAAAACCCACAGTGTTAACTGCCTTATAATATGGTTATAAGGCAGTTAACTTCCTTTTGTAAAATGTTAAATAAATCACTCTTACGTTGGCAGCTTGGCCGAGTCAAAGCCGTGAGCCAATCTGGGGTCGGACTTGGATTCAAAGCCACCTGCCTCTCTCTTTGTGGACCTGTTGAGACAATGGTTTGTATCATTTGACACATCGTACATCTTCACACATAATGACTTTTATTTTAATCTACATACTGTATGAATAATGTTGTCTTACTTATGTCTGTTTCATCTTGTGTGAATAGGGACTGACTCTGATCAAACACACTTTGATCCGGCTGGTCTTCATGGGGTGGCACTGGACCTGTGCACATATGATTAAGGTGACTATCATTTGAGACAACTCAAAACGTATTAATGCAAGTATTTGGACTTAGAGTTTCTTTGTTGACTCAGGCCTGTCAATGCACATAGAGTATGTGTCACACGATACTGCTATAACTGATCTATATCATAACGTAATTTCTGCTACATATGGATAATGTGGTCTTGGGATGGTTTGCCAAGTGTAAATGGAAGGTTCTCGTGGTGTGTTAATTCAGTACCAGTTTAATGACATTGGAGAGTCATTAACACATTGACTGCCAATCACGTAGATCTACGCGAACCGCTTTAAAGCCGCCACGTGCCAATCGCGTAGATCTACGTGAAGTGAAAAAAAAAAATGTTTCATGTTTTTTTTTTCCAATTTCACCCAAAGACCAAGGAGATATGATTAGTTGAAGATCTAGACTCCTATCCACCTCCTTGTTAACTTAAAACTTAAAAATGCTGTATTTCGGCTCCTGAGTACTTTTTTTTTTCCAATGAAAAACTCTGGCACTGGCTAAAAAAAATTGCAATAATTCTGGCAGTCAAATTAAGGGAAAATATTGTGTTTATGAATGATATATGTGGCTGAAGCTGTGAAATAATGGTTTGTAACATGCAAAATAATAATTATCTTACTTTGGCAGGCTGGAATTTGACTCATCTGACTCTCTCGGGGTGGACCTGTGGATACATGTTTTGTATTAGACACATGGTACAACTTCTTCACACATAACCTTTTATTTGAACCCATTCGGACCTGAGGCCGATTCTAATAACGCCTTCTAAATCCTGACCTAAGTTTTCAGAAAAACTATGTTGCTATATACTTTACATGGCAACAATAACACCACCCCAAAAGGGGTTCCCGTCGGATCAAACACAGTTGTATCTGTCTGGTCTTCATGGGGTGGCTTGGACCTGTGCACATGGGATGCCGTGTTGCCACGTAATTCCACGTACATGAATAATTACACGATATGAATAATGTGGTCTTACTTCGAAGTGTGTGGTGTGTCAATAAGGATGGACTTGGCTCCTCAAACGAATTCGGATCTGTTAACACACAAATGTGTCACACAACAATGCCATAAGAGATTAGTATCATTTGACATAAAAGGCACATTGAAAACAAAACTCCATTTCTGCTACATATGTATAATGCGGTGAATGTGATCTTACTTTGGTAGGGTCCACATTGTGTCAGGTCAAGAAGTGTCCTTGGACCTGTGAACGAGCACATGGTATGTATTATTTCACACAACATGTAATTTCTTCATACATGAGGATTTGTACTTTGGGTTTCTCTGGGCACGTAATTTATTAATCAGGCCATGCAAACAGCCCCGAGGTGAAAAAGGTGACAACATGTTGTTTTCTTTCGGGTCAGGTGTCACACAATTGCCCTATTTGGGTTCAAAAAGGTGACTGTAGCTGAAAAGTGACACTTTTGCATGTCTGAAAATGTAAGTTTTATATTTCTGTGAAATATGAATGTGGTCTTACTACAATGCTATAAGAGATAGTATCATTTGACTTAAAAGGCACATTGAAAACAACTCCAACTCCATTTCTGCTACATCTGTATAATGTGGACTTACATTGATGGGGTTCTATGGATGTACTCTGTCCTGTCAGTGCACAACATATGGCATAGTATTGCTATAACATATCTGCATTTGAAATGACCGTTGCAGTCTGCACAAAATTGACTTTTATGTGAATAATGTGATCTTACTTTGGTAGGGTCCACATTTTGTCTGGTGAAGAGGTGGCCTTGGACCTGTGAACAGGCACATGTTATGTGTCTTTAAAGGGTATGCATCATTTCACACAACATGTTATTTGTTCATACATGAGGATTTGTACTTAGGGTTTCTCTGTGTTGACATTGGCCTGCCAATGCACTGATTGATATCATTTTAAATTCCAATACCTCCAGCACTTAAAATTTGCATTTGTATGCACTGCCAACCACGTTAAGAGAAAAACAAATACAATTGAAATATAAGTTTAAAGTTTTGGAACATTCAGAAAATGTCATTATGTGTCCAGTTATTTTTTAAATCCACAAACCGTTAGACTAAAGTCTCATGCCCTCTATTTGGATAATTGGTCTTACTCTGGTGGGTTAACTAGTCAGAGAAATGGATGTGCAGTCCTCATAAGTAGTCACATGAATAATGTGGTCTTACTTCGATGTGTGTGGTGCGTCAGTAAGGATGGACTTGGCTCCTCAAACAAATTCGGATCTGTTAACACACAAATGTGTCACACAACAATGCCATAAGAGATTAGTATCATTTGACTTAAAAGGCACATTGAAAACAAAACTCCAACTCCATTTCTGCTACATATGTATAATGTGGACTTACGGTGATGGGGTTCTATGGATGTACTCTGTCCTGTCAGTGCACAACATATGGCATAGTATTGCTATAACAGATCTGCATTTGAAATGACCGTTGCAGTCTGCACAAAATTGACTTTTATGTGAATAATGTGATCTTACTTTGGTAGGGTCCACATTGTGTCTGGTGAAGAGGTGGCCTTGGACCTGTGAACAGGCACATGTTATGTGTCTTTAAAGGGTATGCATCATTTCACACAGCATGTTATTTCTTCATACATGAGGATTTGTACTTAGGGTTTCTCTGTGTTGACATTGGCCTGCCAATGCACTGATTTATATCATTTTAAATTCCAATACCTCCATCAAAATTTGCATTTGTCTGCACTGCCAACCACGTTAAGATAAAAACAAATACAATTGAAATAGAAGTTTAAAGTTTTGGAACATACAGAAAATGTCATTATGTGTCCAGTTATTTTTTAAATCCACAAACCGTTAGACTAAAGTCTCATGCCCTCTATTTGGATAATGTGGTCTTACTCTGGTGGGTTAACTAGTCAGAGAAATGGATGTGCAGTCCTCATAAGTAGTCACATTTATAACTGCATCAACATTTTATGAAGGTCATTAATACTTCATTAGGCTGAAGGCTTCATGGCCAAAACATCAGAACAAGATTTCTTTGACTAGTTATGTACAGTGATGGATGTGATTCTGACCATGTCAGTATTATGGTCGGTATGATATTGACATAATACTGACAATGTCGGTATCATGTCAGCATCATGGTCAGTAGTATCATGTCAGTTCATAGTACTTGCTATTTGACCTTACTTTGGTGGGTTGACATGGTCATTGAAACCGCCTGCCTCTGTTGTTGTAAACTTGAATCTGTGAATGGATATAAAAGACATGTTATTAAACAAATTGTTACTCTTGGGGGTTAAAAAGCACAGATTGGTGCAGTCTCTGAAATTGCTGTTAAATGCCATGCAATAATTAATGTTTAAAATTGATGCTTTAATAAAATGTGTAATTGTTTGTTTTTTTACACTAGAGTGAACTTAAACCTACAAGTGCTGGGGATTACAAGAGGCCTTCCCTTCCTGGTCATCTCAGGCCGGAATCTGGGACCTAAGGTGAGGAAAAGAATACTAAATGGCTGCACAAATTTCACTGATATGGCTTGATGGAACAGTTAACAGCAAAATGTTTGCAATAGGTGCAATGCATTTGCCCCTTTTTGACATTCTAGACGTGCAGGTGAATATCTCTGTATGAAGTTTCCTCCACTGAGTCCATTTTCCCCCTTTTTTCCAGGACACTTCTGAAGGCATTATTAGTTTATTATTATTATGAGTTTTGACTGACATAATTATGTCTGGATAACGACTATACTGAAAAGAAGTGTTTCACTACCAAACTGAGAACACTGGCCATCTACTAAACCCATGTCAATTTCCATAAAAGGCCCATGTAATCGCTTGAGGTTAAAATTTAAGTGACATCACGTACCCTTAGAGATGGCATTTGGTTTTGGAAGGGGTGGAGGGGGTGCCAAAGATGGCAAGCGAGGAGTTTTCTTCTTTTTGATGGGCTGCGAGTTCTCCTCATCACTGCCACCATCGGTCTCTTCCATTGCACGCCAACCTGGCTTTCTTCTTGCTCTACAAGAACAATAACATGAAGGTTGGTTCCCTTGAACTATAGAGGTGTTAGAAGATATGTATAGTAGCTGTTTTGTTTGTTACTAGAGAGATGCTGTTCAGTACAAATTTATAACGTACCGAGGTTTTTTTGGACCCTCTTTATCCGAATTTAATTCGGATGTGTCGCAGTCAATGGAATCTTTCCATTTTCTTATGACGTTATCCAGTACAACTGAAAGAAATGACAAAAGATTAACCTTTTTTGTGTTACTTATTACATGTTGATGATTGAGAGCTATTCAGCTGCCATTTTAACACCAAGAGTCAATTCTTAAGATTAATGACGGTGATGTTCCGTTCATCAGTTCTCATAATGAGTTTGTTGATTGAATGTTTTTTGATTGCCTGCATGTTTCTTTTTGTATTTTCAGATTACCTGAACTGTAAAGGACACGTATCACATGTCTTCTCCATCCTCTATCTGGCTGTGGGGTCTCCCTGGTTTTGACGCTTCTGATCAGCTCTTTTCGGCTTTGGTATGGGGGCCACCATGCTGAGTCCCCATCAATCCACTCTTTGGCCACTGGACCAGTTGACCCTTCGTTGACGAACTGTACCAACAGGTACATTGTGTATCTGGAGGGAACCAATTTTAAAAAAACTGTATATCGCCCCCCCCCCCCCCCATCTCGATATGACGACCCCCCCCCCAACCCCACCAACTAAAGGGGCCTTTTAATTGTGTGCAAAAGATGTATGGAGACTAATCTGTCCTCAAAGGGTACCAGAAACACCTTATGATCTATGGCCTCAATTTTGCACATCTCGTGATATCAGAAACATGACCTACCACACTAATGCCAAATGTATCTGACGGCAGTGGGTATTGGAAAAATGGCCCTTGTTTGCCTAACTTCCTAAAAACAATGTATGATTCACCCCTGCAGTAGAGTATGTTGAGGGCTTTTGCAGTAGAGCCCTGAATGGACATGAAACAGTTTGCCCTGTCCAACTTCAATGTGAAGCGCCCCATTTTGACTTCACGATACTGCGTGACCTCTGAACCAGCAAAGGACTGCGGTACAGGACCAGATAGGTGTTGTTTTTTCAATGTGATTTTGGGAGATTTGGCCCTGGATGGCATCTGAGGGGTCTCTGACAAGCGCCTTACAATCTGGCTGACTGGGTGCTGTGGCTTTCTGATCAGTTTCTTCAGCTTCTGTAAAAAGTTTTCAAATCTAAAGGCACTGAAGTCATCCAATACCCCATGCTTCCTGACGTGTACCACGTTATGTACATTGTAGGACATACATTTTTCCCCATACAGCTCCCGAAAATGTTGGACAAATGAAACTAGAAGCGCATTGGCATATTCTAAATACTCCTCTGAGAGTCCTGGGTGTGAAAGAATGTAGATCCCCACAGACAGCAACACAAAATTGTGATAAATCGCCTCATTTAAAATGTCTTTCAAAATGATTGGGCCTGTGTACAACAGAAACTGCCTAAATTCTGTTGATTTCCAGCGTTCCAAGTCTCTGAGTGCTCTTGGCCTTCGAGCAAACTCCAGGGGGACATGACTGCACACCTCAATCAGCCTTTGAGACAACCTTGTAATTTGATGAGAGGACAGCCTACAGTTGAGAGGACCCTTAAGCCACAGCATCAGCAGCCTTCGCATCACCCCAAGGCAAATGAGGTGCATGTAATCCAAGGGGAATCCTGACACCATTCCGAGGGATGTCCTTTGGAGGGGTGAAATTCCAAGATGGTGCTCCTCATTGGTAAACTCGCTGAAGTCCTCATCAGTCCTCAGAGGAGCACCGGTGTCAGGAAATACCACCCTATGGTTGGTGTAAATCCCCTCCTGGCTGCATTTCCCGCAGCCAAAATAGCCAGTGTGGCCTTTGATGCACTTGACAAAGGCACATGCTGGTGCATCGCACACCACTGAAGACAGTTTTAATGTCAGTGCCAGGCCTTCAAACACGAAACCGGTCTCTAAATTAAGTACTTCATCGACGAAGTCCTCAAAGTAGTCCTCGAGAGATGTCGGCTTTGTGGATCCACCAAACAGTCCCAAAACCACAGGCTCACAGGTAAAGTTCTGAACATGTCCAAGAATGGGCCACAACTGAGTTCTCGAGCTCTTGAACAGTGGTAAGCCATCAATGTTTATTTGCAGGTTTACACACATGTTTTGCTCTAACTTTTCTTTGTTTACCTGCAGTATCCCTTGAATTGCATTCAACACCCAAAAGTTGTGGTATTGTCCACCTGCTTTGTCGACAACGGACACAGAGCGCACAGTACGTAACAATGTCCTGGCATCTTTAGGAAGAGATGGGTGATGCACTGAAAATAACTTTAACAAAGCATTTAAAGCACTATGTGGAACGCTGTGCTCTGCTGCCCAAGTTGCTAAGCTGCTTAGCAACGGTTCAAAATCCTCTTCATCAGAGGTCCCAGAATCATCCGATTCTTCGGGAAATGTCTCATAGGCATCAACAAAGTCGTCTATGCTCAGCTCATCTGGCACTTCTACACAATCCATGTAATGATCACTAGTGTCCTCAGAACAATCCACCAGTGGATCAGTGGTGGCACTGATCTCTTCCACCAGTGAACTGATGGCACTGCTTTCCTCCACTGACTGAGTGATGGCTGTCTCCTGTTTGCCTAACTTCCTAAAAACAATGTATGATTCACCCCTGCAGTAGAGTATGTTGAGGGCTTTTGCAGTAGAGCCCTGAATGGACATGAAACAGTTTGCCCTGTCCAACTTCAATGTGAAGCGCCCCATTTTGACTTCACGATACTGCGTGACCTCTGAACCAGCAAAGGACTGCGGTACAGGACCAGATAGGTGTTGTTTTTTCAATGTGATTTTGGGAGATTTGGCCCTGGATGGCATCTGAGGGGTCTCTGACAAGCGCCTTACAATCTGGCTGACTGGGTGCTGTGGCTTTCTGATCAGTTTCTTCAGCTTCTGTAAAAAGTTTTCAAATCTAAAGGCACTGAAGTCATCCAATACCCCATGCTTCCTGACGTCCTCTGCCAGGTGTACCACGTTATGTACATTGTAGGACATACATCTTTCCCCATACAGCTCCCGAAAATGTTGGACAAATGAAACTAGAAGCGCATTGGCATATTCTAAATACTCCTCTGAGAGTCCTGGGTGTGAAAGAATGTAGATCCCCACAGACAGCAACAAAAAATTGTGATAAATCGCCTCATTTAAAATGTCTTTCAAAATGATTGGGCCTGTGTACAACAGAAACTGCCTAAATTCTGTTGATTTCCAGCGTTCCAAGTCTCTGAGTGCTCTTGGCCTTCGAGCAAACTCCAGGGGGACATGACTGCACACCTCAATCAGCCTTTGAGACAACCTTGTAATTTGATGAGAGGACAGCCTACAGTTGAGAGGACCCTTAAGCCACAGCATCAGCAGCCTTCGCATCACCCCAAGGCAAATGAGGTGCATGTAATCCAAGGGGAATCCTGACACCATTCCGAGGGATGTCCTTTGGAGGGGTGAAATTCCAAGATGGTGCTCCTCATTGGTAAACTCACTGAAGTCCTCATCAGTCCTCAGAGGAGCACCGGTGTCAGGAAATACCACCCTATGGTCGGTGTAAATCCCCTCCTGGCTGCATTTCCCGCAGCCAAAATAGCCAGTGTGGCCTTTGATGCACTTGACAAAGGCACATGCTGGTGCATCGCACACCACTGAAGACAGTTTTAATGTCAGTGCCAGGCCTTCAAACACGAAACCGGTCTCTAAATTAAGTACTTCATCGACGAAGTCCTCAAAGTAGTCCTCGAGAGATGTCGGCTTTGTGGATCCACCAAACAGTCCCAAAACCACAGGCTCACAGGTAAAGTTCTGAACATGTCCAAGAATGGGCCACAACTGAGTTCTCGAGCTCTTGAACAGTGGTAAGCCATCAATGTTTATTTGCAGGTTTACACACATGTTTTGCTCTAACTTTTCTTTGTTTACCTGCAGTATCCCTTGAATTGCATTCAACACCCAAAAGTTGTGGTATTGTCCACCTGCTTTGTCGACAACGGACACAGAGCGCACAGTACGTAACAATGTCCTGGCATCTTTAGGAAGAGATGGGTGATGCACTGAAAATAACTTTAACAAAGCATTTAAAGCACTATGTGGAACGCTGTGCTCTGCTGCCCAAGTTGCTAAGCTGCTTAGCAACGGTTCAAAATCCTCTTCATCAGAGGTCCCAGAATCATCCGATTCTTCGGGAAATGTCTCATAGGCATCAACAAAGTCGTCTATGCTCAGCTCATCTGGCACTTCTACACAATCCATGTAATGATCACTAGTGTCCTCAGAACAATCCACCAGTGGATCAGTGGTGGCACTGATCTCTTCCACCAGTGAACTGATGGCACTGCTTTCCTCCACTGACTGAGTGATGGCTGTCTCCTCTAAGCTATGAGTGATGGCAGTTCTCTCCTCTGTCATTGAGTGAGTGATGGCGTTTCTCTCTAAACTAATTAACTCCAAATGTCTATCAACAATTGGCTTGGATTTGCGCTTCAGGGTCCAATAGGATGGTCCGGTAGGGATATTGCAATTGTATGCCATACTAATGGAAACAGTTAAACAGAAATACACAGCTGATAACTTCTTCTTAAAGAAACTGCTAGGATTTTATGCTATAGTCTTATGTAAGGAAGACCTAACACTGAATTGAACATAACTACTCACCTGATGGGTTCAACTGCAAATGGATGACCTAAAAATAACAGAAGATGGAATTAGGTGGGCTTTTTCATTATTATGCATCGTTTATTTTCTTTTATCAACATGCATTACAAATGGAATGTATTTTTTCTTACTCTTAATGGTAAATAATATACTGAGCAGATTTCAATGAATATGCATGTAACAAAGTAAAATGAAAACATTTTTAATCAACATATATACATATAATATTAAATGGTGTGCGTATATAGTGTCACTGGATGACACTCTGCGGATTGATTATTACAGTGTCTCAAACTCTAAACTATAAGTATTTGTATGGATAAATACAAATACTTATAGTTTAGTGTGGATAATAATATGTGCAAAGCTTGTCCTATGTGTTCCATCATATGAACTGCAGTTTGCTTCCCTTCCCAATACGTTCCTTGCTCCAGTTTGCCTCTAGATGGCGCTTGCCTGAAATAGTTCCCTAAATAGGTTTACAGGAAACGTCCCAATACCTAACTTCCTGTTGACGATCTTAGTGCGCAGTGGCTCTGCTGTGAGACGTAGTCTAACATAACTTTGTCATGGTGAGTTAACTTAAGGCTATATCAAATAGAATGAACAGAATTTGATTGATTGTGTCTATTGTGTTTGCAGTAGCATCGGAGCCTAGCCGACACATGACGACAAATGAAGCCGTTTTTTGGAGAAGATGGTGAAAATGCAGACTGGACGATGGGATTATTCTTTCAGTTCTTTGGTCATTTGCAAAATGAAATCGTGGACAATTTCGGAGGAATAATCCATCTGGATATAGTGGATCTCATTACAGACCTCAACCTCAGTGAAACTGGTGTTCTGGACAAATCGTCAAACTCTTCACTGGTTCAACATTACCATCTTGAGTGAGTAATTTGATTTCTGAAGTAACCAATAGTATGAAACAGTTTTTACTTTGGCTAAAAGAAATGCCACATTATTTATCATGCATACCTATCGCGTACATGTATGCGACATAATGGTTATAATATAGCTATTCAGTTTAACCCCTGTACATAATCTAATGATGGAAAATAATTTATTTCGTGCTGGTCAAGGCCCTTTTACTGTTAGTCATAGCTAAACATGGCCAATATTAGCCTAGCATGCTTCCCAACACTGTTCGCTCGCGACCGCCATTATGCCAGCCAAATTCGTAGAATGTCATATTGACATAACGTTGTCATCTTGAAATAAAAAATGTTTTGTGTTCATAGGCTATATAATAAAATATTGTCGATAGAACATTTAATTGGCTAGGCTGTCATTAAACTCGTAGCTCAACATGGCTAATATTAGCCTAGCATGCTTCCCAAGAAGGTTCGCTCGCGAGTCGCGAGCTCCATTATGCCAAATTCGTAGAATGTCATATTGACATAACGTTGTCATCTTGAAATAAACATGTTTTTATGTTGGTCACATACAATAAAATATTGACGATAGAATTTTTTTTGGCTAGGCTGTCATTAAACTTCTAGCTCAACATGGCTAATATTAGCCTAGCATGCTTCCCAACAGGAGTCGCTCGCGAGCTTCATTATGGCAAATTCGTAGAATGTCATATTGCCATAATGTTGTCATCTTGAAATAAACATTTTATTATGGTCATAAAATATAATATTGACGATACAACATTTAATTGGCTAAGTTCTTATTAAACTAGTAAAACGGTAATGAATTCCCGTCTTAGCTACCCAAGAGATGCGTTGCAGTTTTACTTACCAAAAACACGAATAGACCTAAAGAAAACAAACACTTCTTCAACCGAATATTTGCAAATGCAATAAAAACATTTAATAACGCATAAACATTCAGTAATACGTGGAATTAATTGTTTATATAATGGGTAAACAGGTGTCGTCTCAGAGGCTTGGAGAGTGATGAAAAGTTTAAAGGGCTTCACAGCTGGACTGATTTTCGCGCCTAAGGAAGCTTTTCTATTTTTTTCCCCCTTTGCTGTTAACCCATAGAGGTATAGTGTTAACCCCACATAAGCTCAATGAAGAATACAGAATCAACATTATTGTCACACAGGTGTAAAGTGGGTTAAATTAGTATTTGTGAACAGTCTTTTTTTACACATCACTTTTCTTTTATTTACACATCTTGGACACCTTATTCATTTACACATCTTATTCAGATATAATGGTTTATGTTTTTAAAATAATAAATGGTATATTTTTCTGTTTTAAAACAGACAGACAGGCAGCAGTTTTCTTACTTTACCACAGCAGACTGGGAATCTGCTAATAATCATAATATTAACCCAGACTGTATTGTACATGTTATATTTGCTATTTATCTTGCTATTCATCTTTTTATGGTGCATTTATATACATTCTTTAATTGCGGATGGGACACAATTATCCAAGGATCTAGGGTATCCTTGCTGCTCCAGATAAAGCAGGAATAAGGCAAAAGAACAAGCTAGCCTCAGTAAGTGTTGAAACACTGTCAATTTAAAACTGGCTGCCTGCAACCAAATGGACCCTTACCATTTGTACACTCTGATAGTGAACGGGGAAAACTGTTGCGCCCTTCTTTGTCCTTTGTTCATGGTTGACTGCAGGTGCGGTGGTCTCAAAAACTGGCAGAAAAAGACTCGCTCGCTGCATAAATATTAATAAACTCCTTAGACAGAGACTTAAGAAAATAGAATTTCTTTCTTTTTACTTGCTCATAAAGTGCTCTGTGCTTATAGTGAGGGGAAAAAAGGAAACGTTTCAGTCCTGGGACCTTTGTCAGTGCTATATGGGTGAAACACAGATAATCAAACTGGTTTTATAGAGCTCTAGATCAGATCAGCTCAGGTGCTGAGGATCACTACTCAAGGTCATTACCATGGCAATGGTGGGGCGTGGACAGATCATTGCAGACAACAAACCAAGGGTTACATAGTGTTAAATTTGACATCATGAAGATCATTGTACAGACCATTACACATATAGCCATGTTAGCATTTCTTAACTTGTTCGATCACAATGAATGACAGATCTCCAAAGAAAAATGTAAAACTACATTTTGCTGAAAAAAGTCTGTCACTCTTCCTGACTATCTCTCTTTCTCTCACTCTTATTTATAGTTTACAGGCCAGTGCTACTGTAGTCCAGGCTAAACGGTGTAATGAGTGAACAGTTCCACTGGGGAGATCCACGGGTTATGTGTGAAGGTAATTCATCATAAATGAGTGAAAATGAAAGGCTATATGAATAACAGCCTTTTATTCTTATAACTCACATTTCAAGCCCTTGTTTTCAAGCCCCTATCTATTCGTTTCAAGTTTTTAAAATGTTACATTATTGAGAATTACCTCAACCTGACAGTGTCTGCTAAATGACTAAACGACATACAGTATTGTAATTGAACTATTAGTAATGATTTTGTAGCTTAGGTTCTCATACTGTAGCACATCAACATATGTAAAAAAAAAATTGTGTTAAACAATTGTTGAACCAGGCACTTCTCATCTCATTCTCATTATTGTTTAGTATTTTTCTCACTTAACTCTTCTGCCCTCGTCACTCCTCATATTATTGCCTTCTCCGCCCACCCCCCTTCCCCTCCAGACCTCAGCTGCCACCATCTGGGTTTGGAGACGGCCCAGTGCGACCATGCGACGGGGGCCTGTGAGTGCCGGGAGGGTGCGGCACGCCGACGCTGCAACAAGTGTGCGCGCGGCCACAAGCTTCCCCAAGTGCGTCCCCTGCCACCTCTGCTTCAAGCTGTGGGATGAAGCATCCGGGACAAGATTGGCGAGAGGCCGCCGGGCGATTTGACTGGCATCGGCAACGTGCGCCTCCACTAGCTGGAGAGGAAGCTGAGGCAGGTCCAGGATCTTCTGGCTGCCAGAGGAGACAGCGACCCGATACACCAGCTGATCGGACAGAGCCTCGATGACCTCAGGTGATATACTGTAACAGGACTATAATCACATGAATGGGATTATATAAACGTATGTAACTATCAATCATTTAGCTGGGGACCCCCTCAAGGACCCCTGGGAAACACTGCTGTAGGCGAAACTGCCAAACACCTGGGGAAATGACAACAATACATCTTTCAAATAAAAGAAAAATTAAAAACTACATTTTGCTGAGAAAGGTCTCTGTCACTCTTTCTAACTGTCTACACAGTATGTCTCTCTCACTATTCTCTATTCTCATCTACTTTACAGGGCCAGTGCTGTAGTCCAGGCTTTGGGGGTAAACGGTGTAATGAGTGAATGGTTCCACTGGGGAGATCCACGGGTGCGGTATGAAGGTAATTAATCTAAAACGTGTGTGTTAAAAGGCTGTATGAATAACAGCCTTTTATTTCAGTCATTCAAAAAAAAAACATAACAAGATGACTTTTGCCGGAAAAGGTATGGGCTGAAGCCGAAGCTTATTTTGCCCACCTTATTTCTTGAATGAAAGCATGGCAGAAGTAATTAATTGTCTCCGCCAGGCCGAAGGCATGGTGGAGAGTATGTTTTACCCTCCGTCTGTCCGTCCGTGTGTGTGTGTGTGTGTGTGTGTCCGTCCGTCTGTGAACACCTAATCTCCGGCACCATTGGCTAAGCTTCGCAGGACGTACTGTCTATTACAACTTCCTGACCTGGCGGAGACCTGTGCTCCGAGGAGCACATTTTCTAGTTGATTATATTCTCATTTGCCTATATCATTGCTGTCGGGCAGAAACCTTGTTGTGTTGTGAGCTTGTAGATCTGTTATTTTTGCTAATTATGTTTTTTGAAAATAACGTGAAAGTGGTTAAGTCTGTCTGTGGGTTTTATACATTTTGAACCAATGAAAAGTATTAAGATGTTGTGACTAAATAATTAAACTGGATCCTTTGGGACATAGGTTATTTTTTCCATTTCCTGAAAAGTAACCTTTATGGACTTCAATCAATCCAGTGATTTGTCTCAGATGTCACACTACATGCCTCTCACCCTCCTGTATGTGTGCATGTATGTATGCATGTTTGTGCGTTAATACCTGGCTGCCTCAAATATGTACAGTACTTGTGTAGTCGTAGTCTCTGAGAAGTTACCAGTCTTTCTTCATGGAACTTCTGGGAGGTGAAAAACTATAGACATAGGCAGGCACCAGTTGTCTGCCACCCCAACAATTCACTGCACATACTACTTGTAAATGGATGTAACTAATACAACCTGTTGTTTGCCCTTTATGTCCAAGCACCTGTTGGAGTTAGTCCTGGCCGGGGTCCCTTGGAGCCTTTGTGTGGTGTACAGTACTTGGATAACTCCTCACCTGCGTAGCATCTCGAGTAAATTAGGTTTGTCAACATTTACTTAAAGCAAATGTTGTTGTTGGCATTGTGGCTGGGCAATCGCCTCACATCATGTGTGCACAATTATTTATATGTAAGGTTAAAATGTAATTTAAATGGCATTTCATTTAGACAGATGCTAGGTTCATTGTTTACCTGGTATCCTATAATTTCAATGTACATATTTTTGGTAGTATATTGTCTAGACTGATGCTAGGTTCTTGTTTACCTGTGATCCGAGTTTACTGAGGCACTACATGGTCTCTCTGCATTTGATGTGTTTACCTTGTCTGGGGAACATAGGGATGACCCCATAAGAGCGTATGCTAAATTGTATAACACAGAACAGTCCAAATGCATCACTTTACTAATCTGACAATGCACTATTTCATTTGTCCTTCTACAGTGGAACGTTTGAGTAATTATACTGTGGCTTAAGCATCCTCCTAACTGTAGGCTGTTCCCTTATATCACCAGGTTGTCTCAAAGGCTCATTGAAGTGTCCCCCTGGAGTCACCATCTTTGCGAAGACTGCTGATGCTGTGGCGTAAGGGTCCTCTTAACTGTAGTGCAGGCTGGACTCTCATGATATCACCAAGTTCTCACCAAGGCCAACAGTGGACAATTGGACAATTTCTTTGCTTTCAAATTTGTAAGGTTCAAGGTTTCTTTATTTTTTACTTATTTGTGTACAGGTCTATTAGAGGAAAAATATTTAGTTATGGTTCCTCACATTGTATACAACATTGTTAATAAACAGGCTATATACGTAAAATAAAGGATTAAATATGGAATATGCAGACCACTTTTCATATACTGAACAACCATATTGTCCGTCTGGGGTTCTCAAAGTGGGGTCTGGGAACCTCCAGTGGTCCCTGACAAATTTAACATGGCATCAAAATCAGTTTAACCACTTTGACCCGATGAACAGATTCATTCGTTTATTTTAAAGTTGTCAGTGCAAAATGTGTAACTTAATTCACAATACTTTTTCTGTCATATTTCAACAAAGACAAACATTTACAGAAGCTTTGAACAAAACCATAGACTTTATTGTGCATATTTGTAGTGACATTTGTATTGCTCACAGAGCATGAAGTAAAACGGTTACAAAAAGTGCAGTGTCACAACAGTTCAGTGTTCAAGTTACACCAGGTCCAACCAAACGGAACATGCAAGAGTGAGGGCACATCTTCCAAAAAGGCTAGTTCATCATTGGGCAATAAAAAGCCAACATCTTTTGGCCTTCAGGGCATATACTGTATAAAGGAAGCACCACATACACATAGGTACCATCAGCCCAATATCCCTCCGCTATGGAAAAGGAACGCCCTGCCATCATCCACAGTATGACGCATAGACACAAGTTCCACTAGAGGTTAACAGCCATTTCAATCGACAGAAGCTATACAAGAAACCTTAAAAAATAAATACACAATCAAAAAGGTACATACTCAAATAAGGTACACATATTCAAATTGATTACAGTATACAAACAATGTAGGAATAAAGCACCATTCCCACTGGGCACGATAACTACAAATAAAGTAACACCATTGGTCGTTCACCATTTGGGTCTGTGTGAACACTGCCATCCACTTGACTTTTTAAACTATACTTTTATAGTTATTTTCTAGTGCTCAGTGGGAATGGCCCTTAAGACAAGAACTAGTAAATCTATATATAAAAAGAGACTATATTTTAGATACACCTGCTCTCCTGATTAAGTATCCTCTTCCTATTCTCTCCTGTTTGTCAAGGGGACATGGTCTAATCCTATGGCTGTAAAGATGACTGACTTACCACTATGAACTTCATTGAAATGTTTCATTGCATAATCTGTGTTTTTGGTTTTACCTGCATATCTATGATCTGCTCATGTCTTTTGGTACGTCCTCCATAAAGCAGTACAAAGGGAACAAGAGAGAATAGAAATGACTGGTATTATCAGGCATGCAAAACAGCCCGAGATGAAAAAGGTGACATGATTTTTTTTCTGGTCAGGTGTCACACAATTGCCCTATTTGGATTCAAAACGGCTATTGTAGCTGAAAAGCTTCAAGTTTGCTTGTCTGTATTATGCAGTTTGTGTCACAGGGTGAAAAAGAACCTTAAGAGTTCACCACTGCATCACAACTTACGATGGCCACATTTGAAAGTGCCATTAGGCACATTGGGTAGCAACATCTGTTGTTCCAGTCCAGTATGTACCAATCTGTCTGAGGACACCTCCTGTAAGGTGTCATCACAATTAATAAGGTGCCAATTCAATAATTTAATATTCCGTATAACACATGCCTCTTTGATGAATCTCTTTGAATGAAAATGTGGGGGAAAAACACTTAGTTGTTTTGAGTACAGTATTCTTATGTACTGTATGTTCTTTCTAGAAATAGAAATATGTTACTAAAAAGTTAATTGTGTTCCTACTATAGTCCAAAGAGAGCTTCAAACATTGGCGTTTGCATTAAGGTAGCTGTGAAATAACAATAGTTTATCTACAGTGCCATCTTTTTTGAAAGACTCTTCCCATTTCCCCATAATAAACCAGCATATGATGGCCTGAAACAAGCTCCCATTGCACAGCACTCAGGTCAGCAAGGAAATCTGTGGGAGGGTCATGAATGAGGATGTTTATCCAAAAAGTGTCTTGAGTGCAGATAAACCTTGTTTGCTCAATATTAGTATACAAGGCTTCAACATCTATAGTAACCATTAGGGCCAATGATATTGTGTCCTTAGATTTTTGAGAGCAGGGAGAGAGAGCAGTAATGGTTTAATGTAGAAATTGACATATAGGGAAATACTCTGTAAGGGTCTCATTGTCCGAAGTAATGGGTCGTGTTTATAATAAATTAATGCCTTACTGTGCACAATGCATCACATCGTGATGCGTTGTGAGCTTCTAGATTTGCTATTTTTGAACAAGTCGAGTGTGTCTGCGGGTTTTACAAATATTTAACTAAAGAAAAGTATTATTCTTGGTGCCTGGGCCAGATATTGGACATTCTGACATACAAGGTTTCCGCCTGACACCGATGATAAAGCTGTCCAAGAAGACTGCTTCATTCTGTTGTTTCTGTAGTCCCCACCACTACTTCGACTTGAAGACTGTTTGAAATGATCGACCACGGCTTCTGCAATGGAAACATGATGAAAACATAAAAAGCATTAACTTTAAGACAGAGAAGCAATTATAGAGGTTGTGTAGTACAGACAAGGTCAATTTTATTTTACTGTCTGTATGTCTTGTCAATCGTATGTGTACATCTTTGCACTGCCAATGACTTCCTGTTAATTTCAGGGTCCATTTCAAGGTCCTGGTGCTCATAATAGAGCTCTGCATGGTAAGGCCCCAGAATACTTAACTGAACTGCTCGCACGTTATGTGCCCTAAGATCTGCTGAACAAGATCTGTTAGAAGTTCCCCATACTACACTAAAAACAAAAGGTGACAAAGCCTTCAGCTTGTAGGTCCCAAACTTTGGAATTCTCTTCTACAGGTCTTTCTTTTTAATCTCACTGTATGTAAAGCACTTTGTGAGTTCTCTCTGTGAGAAGTCCTATATAAATAAAATGTGATGCCATAAATAACATTACTAATTTTACAAGTTCACAATTGTCTGTTCTCTACCACACAGAAAATGGAATTACACGTCTTACTTAAACCTTCACCAGTCTAATCACAGCAACACTTAAATCAAAATGTACCTTGTTGTAGAGTCCTCAGTCTTAGCTGGACAAGAGTGCGGCTAGGATTCACTGTTGGGAGCAAAAGACAAGGAAATTACACGTCTTCCTTACATCATCATTCTTGTTTTATCACTGCCGAAAATAGACTATCAACATGCTCACAACGCATTGCAACTCACTACATTGTAAGCTTGTAGATCGGCTATTTTCACAGAATTTTCATCTATTATGTGGGTTTGGTTTGACGTATACTTATAGCTGCAGTGAAGATTCACCTCTAACATGTCTATCTTAACATGGGCTTAAAGGTAGGGTAAGTGATGTACTTTGGTTAATATAAGTGTTAAATAGCTCTATATTCTGATAGTACTCATTGCTTTAGTGTTTGTTCAGTAAAAGGAGTCTCCCATGTCTCATCAGCTCTTTATTAAACAGATCATGCATTTTCAGTGCTCTCTCCTGATTGCCTTAAATTTTGTCACCTACCTGAAAATGTACTGTATTCTGTTAACTAAAGAGCTGGAGAGACCCCTGTGACCGAACAAACGCTCTGTAGCAATGAATCAGAATATAGTACTTTAACCTTTTAACAAAAAACTAAAAAAATACCAAAAAATGTCACTTACCCTACCTTTATACCAGGTATTGAGGTGTGGAGAGCTGTTGTGTCAACACTGTTGTGTATTCTTGACAAATACCTGTCAGGTGAAAGCATGGCAACAAAGGTGGTCAAAGGAGTAAACCAGAGAACCAGATTTATGGGCAGAGTTTCCTCTTTTGTCAACACTCAGGCCCTCAGGACCCTCTCAGGGGCCCTGATTCAGCCCCTTTTTGACTATGCTAGCTCCTCTTGGTACTCCAACACCTCAGTGTCACTGCAGACTAAGCTTCAAACCTCCCAAAACAAACTGATCCGACTACTTCTCGGACTGGGGCCCATGACCCACCTCTCTCCCACTCACTTTGCCAGCCTAGGCTGGCTCAGGGTGGAAGACAGGGTTAAACAACTAAAAATGGGTCTGGTCTTCAAAATTGTAAATGCAGATTTGCCCGATATGCCCCCTATACCCGCATATCTGTATAAATACCTCGAAAAAGTTAGTGACACCCACAGCCACGAAACTAGAGGGAGCGTAAACAACAATCTGGTACCACCCACCCATAAAACAAACATGGGCAAATTCTCCTTCTATAGCACAGCCACCAAGGAATGGAATAGTCTAACCCCATCCCTCAAAAAATGCAGTTCGCTGGGCTCATTCAAAACAGCCCTAAAAACCCATCTTTCTGGAGGCCGAAAGAGGAGCTAGTACCAGTTTCCCTGTAGGCAGACGACCCCCCCCCTCCTCTTTTTGTACATATTTTGTATTTCCTCATGCTTTTTTTTTTGTATATAATTTTTATTTTTCCATGCTTCCCCCCCCCCTTTTTTTTGTACATATATATTTTTAAATGCTTTTTTTGTACATAGTGGTATTTTTTTCTGTATTATCTGTATTTTCATGTTGATTATTGAACTGTTTGGTTGCTATATGTCTATGAAATTAACTCAAGGACCTCAACGGAAACAAGTCCGCAAGGACTTTTTTGGCCGGACCTTTTAGACAAAAGCATTATAAATGTAACTGTGTTGTTTTACATTCTTTTGCCTAATAAAAATTTCAATCAATCAATCAATCAATCAATCAATCAATCAATCAATCAATCAAACCATATTCTTTGTGGCTGGCATGTCACCTGGGAAGGATAATGATTCCAAATGTAGAATAGATAGTCTTCAGAATTAGCTACAACGAGGACACCATTGAATAACAAAGATCCAAATTGAAAACACACATTTATATAGGTTTTGGGATACAAGTCTCAATTGGTGAGACTGAGCAGCTTAAAAAGACGATGGGAAAATAAAAATGGAACGTTTGACAATACATAAACAGTTCACATTTTGGTGTGGCAATGTAAGTACTTGCGTTCACTGGTGAAGTAGGAGCTGTCAGGGGTGCTGAAAGACAAACTGTCAAGACTATACAAATACAGATACATTACTATACAAATGTCATCAAGTACTATTATGAAGATACAGAGTCACTTCCCAGACACTGGGCTCCCTCATGTCCTTTGTTCACCTGATTTCCGTGATCTTGTCTGGTCATGTGTCTCGCTCGTAGTTCAGAGATCACAAAATCAGTACCGTCACAGCCATCAGACACCTATTCCAGCAGTGCATCCAAAAATCTGTAAGGCCCTGTAACACCCAATGACAGATAATAAATTAAGTTAGGGTAAGTGATATTTTTGGGTGAAAACAAAGTTTTTTGTTAAAAGGTTAAAGCACTACATGCTGATAGTAATCATTACTATAGAGTGTTTGTTCAGTAACAGGAGTCTCCATGTCTCTCCAGCTCTTTCATAAACATAAAATAAATGTTCAGGTAGGTGACACAATTTCAGCCAATCAGGAAAGAGTACCTATTTATCAGCTACATTTTTATAGTGTTCCAGTTCCAATTTTGTCTGCTGATTTCTTTGTGTCATCACTTCCAAGTTCAATTGTTTAATCTGAATTCTGTCTGAGTTTTTTGTCCTGATTGGATAAAATTGGTATCCTGACCTGAAAATGCATTTTCTGTTTAGTAAAGAGCTGGAAAGACATGGAGACTCCTGTTACTGAACAAACACTCCATAGCAGTGAGTACTATTTTAACCAAAGAAAATCACTTACCCTACCTTTAATAAACATCAGTTTCTTTATTTAAACACACACACACACACACACACACACACACACACACACACACACACACACACACACACACACACACACACACACACACACACACACACACACACACACACACATTATTACACAAGTAATCAAAATCTAATTTTAATAATTAGGTAGGCTAGCCTGTTTACAACTAAACCAACTCTCCTTAAAAACACAACTAATTATTAACACTTTCTCATGTGTACAAGTGCAGTGTCATTTTGAACCAATATCTTACAACCTGAAATATAAAACCACATTGGACATATCAAATAAATTATGAAGTTTAGAAACTATCCTGACCTTTTGTGATCTTGTACATTACAAACCTGTATTAAACGGATGAAATGAAGAGACGGTATCACTCATGTTGTTGTCACTGTTGTTGTTGTTGTTGTTGTTGATGATGATGATGATGATCAGCTGAGAGCTTGCACATCCTCTGGCCAAGACCTCCGAAGTATAATGCCGTCTTGTGGGGCACTGCCCCTTGTGGCGTGGCAGACTGTCAGAGTACACAAATCCATCCGCCTTGAACGCGATGTAGCAATGTAGAGCCGATGTAGCGGCGACGCAGGGGAAAGAGGTCGCGCTGCCGCTCCCCAAGCAACACTCACGCTACACAAAGAAATGAACGCGATCCATTGAAGATGTAACTATCAAAAGCCGACGTCGCAGCGACGCTGGGTGCTGTCTGGGCAGTTGCTCCAACGAACTGCAGAGGCCAATGAGGTACCTAGGTTTCTATATCTATGGACTGGGTTATGACCAAGAGGAAAATAGCAAGAGTCACATTCTCCGGTTTACTTCCCGTTTTTGCGTGACGTAGGTGGACACCTTTTAAGGAGACAGGAAGCAAGTTGGAGTCTATTGATTCCAATGGAAGAGTGAACGTGAACACAGCTTCTGAACCATTCTTTAGCTCCATGGTCACTGAACTAAATATTGGACCCGATCGTCACAAGACACAAAATATGCACGATTTTCAAACTAAAATGGCTTTTTTTTGTGACACAAATTAGGAGAAAATCAACTTTGTTATCGACTTTTCTCTATCCCAGCAACACACTCTCGCGAGATTTGGGAAGATATCTGAAGGGTCCATCTCGGTCCATCTGCAGTCTGACGGACGAGACATAGAGGGCTCTGTCCCTTATATTATATTGTATTATTATATTAGATTTTAACTCTATGCTCTGATTCTATATGTGAATGTAGTAGGCCTACGTGAAATCATTATGGACATTTCAAAAATTAAATACATTTTTTGTTCCAATGCTCAATAATATAATTTTCCATAAACTGTCTTGGTTGATGGGGTATGATTTGGGAATCATGACATTTTGCTAAACATAACATTCATGCTAAACACATTATAGTCTATAGTGGTAAAATATATACCTTATAAATAAAAGGACCTGTTACAATGTTGAGCAGAAACAGGAGCACATCTAGCATAATAAGACTGAATAAAAGTGTTTGTTGGTTTCTTAAAAGCATCTTTTCCAATAACAGTTTACTTTCAAACATGTAAAGCATTTATTTTCTTTAATGAAGAAAATACACAAATACACATCCATATGACGTTGTCAGCCAGAGAGAGGGGAGGGGGAGGGTGGTGGGATGGTCGGGGGAGAAGCAAACCACGCCTACTTAGGAGACCATTTGTAGGATTTGTGTACTACTTCGCCTCTAGTGGCTCCAATGGAGAATGTGTATCTTCCTTTATTAACAATCTTTGGTTATGATACGCACTTAGTAGGCCTATTTCTGGGGCAACATGTTTCACACATGAGCATTACACGGTCAAGGAACTGTTGCCATAATGCCTTTCGCCACCTGGTGGAGGAGGTGTGTAACTGTCACTGAAAAAAGAAAGAAAGAAAGAAAGAAAGAAAAACAGACAGTAAAACATTTAGGCTAAAAGGCCAACACAAAAAAAGTCCACTCCTGGGGACTTGTTTCCATTGTGGTCTTATGTATTCAAGTCATCCACAGAGCATAGAATATTCGGGAACACATTAATACATGTCATCAACAAATAATACAAACAGCTATATTTAGAGAGGAGAAAAAGGAAAAAAGGTGGCAGCGTATGAGCCCATTTCAATGGGAAATAATATATAACTCCTAAGATAGATAGATAGATAGATAGAATTCGGAGATTGTGGAATAGTTGTCTGGCTACGCGAGACTACTTGAGTACAGTCCATAATGCTGTTCTGTATCACCCCCCCCCCTCTCTCTCTCTCTCTCACACCTCTCACAAGGTCATTTTGCAGAGATCATTGTGAAAGCTACAGAAAATGGCCTTCTGTGTTTTAAAAAATAAAAAAGTCAGGGCACGAAGGCCAAATGCCAGGGCAGCACGGCTATCAAATAAAACAATGATTTTAAGTCCACGGATATAACTTATTTAGCTTAAAATGCAAAAAATATGCTGAATGAATAAATGTTCACCATGGCAAACAACTTCCCAAATATGCACTATGATAATTTAACAATCCAAACAACACACACGTCAACACAAAGTGAACAGCTACACAAACCCAGCAGCTTGTCAGCACTTTACTGCACGATTATCACATGTATATCAATGAACATAATAATGATTGCATTGCATATTAATGAATATAATAATAATGTGAACAGACACTGGTGCTTATATTGCTCTACTAATAATAACATATGAGCTGGAGGGTATAATACAAGATAATAAAATGTTTTAATTTCATCACGATGAATCGAAAATAAGACCCATACACAAGGTATACAAACCATTATACCGAATTGGTTAAAAGTTGTCCCACAATGAAAAACACACTTTAAAAAACAATTTAGTATTCAGACTTTACTGTGTACTAATATCATATTATGGTCTAATTAATCACAATACATTAATTGAGATAATACAAAATTAAATATATAAAAAAGCATATTTTATATTTTACTTCCTATTGGAAGGTGGATGTCCTAACCTCTAACCCCTACATTTAAATTCATGAAAATAGTACTTAAAAGATTGTTGTCACTTTTGTCACGGTGATAATGGCCCCATTCAATAGGATGATAACGTGAAGATCGGCTGTCAGACCAGAGTTTGACCGTTTGGTGGAAAAAGTACTCAAATGTTTTACCTAAGTAAAAGTATCAATACTGCAATGTAGAAATACTCTGTTACAAGCAAAAGTCCAGTAATCAAAATTTACATGAGTAAAAGTACAAAAGTATTGGTATCAAAATATAGGCTACTTAAAGTACCAAAAGTAAAAATACTCATTATGTAGAATGTCCCATTTCACAAGGTATCATATGTATAAAATGTATTAACATCTTTTGAAACAGATCTATAGCAACTTGTGAGCTTGTAGATCGGCTACTTTCAAATAGCCAAAGTTTAAATAGGACTGAAAATTTATGTTTTGTTTATAATAATTAAAATCTGCAAAGTAATTAGTAACTGTCAATGTTGTAGTGGGCTGCTTTATTAATTATTTACAGTACTCACGGCTCCTCCCTTAGCCCATTCCCTATATAGTATTCGGAGATTGTGGAATAGTTGTCTGGCTACGTGAGACTACTTGAGCACAGTCCATAATGCTGTTCTTCATCAACACCCCCCACCCTCCCTCTCTCTCTCTCTCTCTCTCTCTCTCTCTCTCTCTCTCTCTCTCTCTCTCTCTCTCACTCTCACTCTCTCTCTCTCTCTCTCTCTCTCTCTTTGCAGAGGTCATAGAGCAAGCTACAGAAAATGTATGGATCAGTTGACATGAAAGAATGTAGCCTACGTCACTAAATGGACGTGTATAAAAGGCTGTTGCATGAGCACAATAACCAAACTTAATTCATGGTCCACAACAGGCCTGGAATTTTGTCGTTTTAGGCCACTTGGCCTTCTGTGTTTAAAAAAAGAAAAAAGTCAGGGCACAGAGGCCAAATGCCAGGGCAGCACAGCTATCAAATAAAACAATGATTTTAAGTCCACGGATATAACTAATTTAGCTTAAAATGCTAAAAATATGCTGAATTAAATAAATGTTCATCATAGCAAACAACTTCTCAAACAGTGCTCTTGCTGCAGGTGAACAGAGATTAAAGCTAGATGCAGTCTCAGAACTTTTTCTGGATCAGGGCCCACTCTCCAAAGGTGCTCCGGCATCTGCCATCAGACCTCTGGAGCTTGTTCAGAAAGCTGCGGCTCGTCTGGTGTTCAACCGCCCCAAGTTCTCCCACACAACTATCCTTCTCCGTTCTCTGCACTGGCTCCCCATAGCGGCTCGCATTCAGTTTAAAACCCTGGTGCTAGCCTATAGGGCAGTGAAAGGAACAGCTCCTTCTTACCTCCGGGCTATGGTAGATGCCTACACCCCTGCCTGACCACTTCGGTCTGCCACCTCGGGGCGACTGATTGCCTCGTCACTCAAGGGTCCTTCGGGTCGATCGACACGGTCACGACTCTTTTCTGTTCTGGCCCCACAGTGGTGGAATGAACTTCCCACTGATGTCAGGACAGCAGAGTCACTGCCCATCTTTCGCCGCAGGCTGAAAACCCACCTCTTCAGGAAACACTACCCTTCCTCTTTGCCTGGCTTACTTGTTAACTAGTTGTACGAACTCTTGTTTTATTGTTGTACTGTTTTATTGGATCTTGTTTAGTCGATACACTTTTTGTATTAGCTCGTGCTCATTTGATTTAGCTATTTTGTCTCATCTGTTTAAGAAAGTAGGTAGCTGATATATTGCACTTTTACCTTAGCGCTAGGTATACTCTTGGTTGCTTGTTTTTGCAGGAAATGCACTTAAGACTTCTGGTGATTAGTAGTTTCGTTCCCTACCTACTATGTTGAATGCACTTATTGTAAGTCGCTTTGGATAAAAGCGTCTGCTAAATGACTGTAATGTAATGTAATGTTCACGGCCCACCCATCTGTGCCGTGTTAAGTGGTCAGATCCACAGAGAAACTTTTCGTCTCCCAGCCGAGCCTAGCACACTCTCCCCAGTCCCCTCGGCCCGCACCTCTGAACCGGGAAATAGATTTTACATGAACATGTATTTTATTTGTAAATCTGTGCATATAAAAAATATATCCCCACCCAAATCTCTAAGTTACACCAACATTGTTCACGTGAAGCAGTTTGTTTTTGCTTATTTATTGAAATTCTAAAAATCGTTATGGTCATTCAGCGTACTGGGTGTCTGCGGGGGCTGAGCCTGAATTCTGGCCGGGTTTAGGTTATCTCAGAGCGGGGATACAAAGTGTATACAGAGGCTCCTTCTGATCAGTGTTGCCATGTCTGCTTTTTGTAAGCGACTTGATGAAGACGCGTTGTGAGCTTGTAGATAGGCTATTTTCTATATATATATATGCTTATTTCTCTTGCAATCTGGCAACACTGCTGGTGATACAATGCCTGTATTTCTCCCCGCACCACTGAGGATACAGAGCGGCTCTAGCCTAGCCAATACAGTGCTCATCTCATCGAGACCTCATCTCGGAGCTGTATAGCGACGGGAGAGGTTCGTGATTATTATTTGTTTTGTTTGTCCACCATGCATCAGCACAGTCTTGTGCAACCGTCCGAGTGTCTGTCTCTCCACGAGAGCACTCCCCCCTCGGGTTGTCTACCCCTGGCAGTGGATGTGTGACTGCACCATGCAAAATGTGTCCGCAGGCACTAACTGTGTGTTTTGCCTTGACGCAGGCTTGGTGAGGAGGAAACACAACGCTGCTGCTTTGCCTAGAGTATTTCACCCCTGACTGTCAGCCCTGGTGTTGGGCTTATTTTTATTGATTATGTAGCGTGAAACCCCCGGTCATACACTGTCTACTGTGACATGTAATTTTAACTAACCTAATGTATTATACTGGTCCTCACTATTGTTCTCTCTTTGCCTAGGGTTCTGGTGCTGAGGCCCCAAGTGCGGACCAGGCGACGCCCGCTCCAGTGGTGGTGGTATCCCCATTCCTTTTCGTGTGCTATTTAGATTAGTTCACCCCTTTCATTTTGGTGTGCTGTGGCTTGGGGTGCCACTGCCCTGGGCTGGTTAGCCAGTCCCCCCTGTCCCTTAGTAAGCCTCGGCACTGAGCCCTGTAGAAGTAAATTGATCTTGCTGAACTACAGTGATACATTTTAAGCTGTGAATAAAACTGATTACCATTTGCATTGATCCACGTATCTGCCTTTATTATTTAAGTACAACGAACCTTGTGGGGAGTGATATCCTTGTCTTCAGGTGGTTTAATTTAATTAGATTAATTAAATACTATTTCCTAGGGCGCAATTCCCTAGGTGGCGTAGTTGGCTCTACCTTAATTTATACCGTCCTGTTACATTTGCAATTGCTTCCCCCCCCCATATATTTTCATAATAAAAAAGTGCCGTATCGTATCGTATCAATATTGTGAGCCCAATATCGTGTATCGTGTATTGTATTGTGAAATTAGTGTATCGGCACACCCCTATAATAAACAATATGTTTTTATTATCAGGCATGATTAAGTCCAATGTTGTCGGTCCAGAATGCCTTTGTTGTCTTACTGTACTTTGTTGTCTTACTGTAGGCATAGAGATAACAATGAAATCCTGATCAAAATACTTTTATCATGTTGCATTTACTTGCACGTGATGATGAAAATGAAGTATCAATCATTTAGCTGGGGACCCCCTGGAACCCTGTCAAGGACCCCTGGAGGTCCCCAGAACCTTCATTGATATCCATTGATTATGTGATGTTTGATAACATAATAGTATGGCAAAGGAAGAAATAACTAGAAACACCAGAAATACAGATATACTGATATATCATGTGGTTGGTAGTTTTCATGTGTTTGGTAGTTAGAAAAACTAATCAACATTTGACATGACTGAAATAGTGTCATTCATTAGTAAACACTCCTCCACTCTGTGCAGTGCAGATAAAACCCAGAGAACCAATGCAGATCATTAGCCTCTTGATAAATTGAATAAATAGGATCACAATGGAAACAAGCCCTTAGGGTTTTTTGTGTTATCCTTTTAGCATCATTGTCTAATCATACCACTGTACAATTTTGCAAACGTAAATAAAGTATTCAATCAATCAATCAATCAATCAATCAATCAATCAATCAAAGCCATGACGCCAACTATTCTATCATCTATCTGCAGTGGACAGGACAGTGTGTGTGTGTGTGTGTGTGTGTGTGTGTGTGTGTGTGTGTGTGTGTGTGTGTGTGTGTGTGTGTGTGTGTGTGTGTGTGCGTGCGTGCGTGCGTGCGTGCGTGCGTGCGTGCGTGCGTGCGTGCGTGTGTGCGTGCGTGTGTGTGTGTGTGTTGATAGGTGAAACATTAAAATGCTAATGATCTGCTACCATTTCCCAGGAATAGGCTGCTTTTATAGCCTGGCTCCACCCCCTGAATCCTTTGCCTAGCATTCAGGGTCTGGTGACGCTGTCGAAGGCGGGTGTTTCTCGGTTGAAAATCTGTACGACGAATCGGGATCGGGATAATCCAGTATGAACCAATCGCGTTGGTTCATAGTGGAGTCCCACTTTGGCCACGCCCCCATCTCAGAACTCGGCTGCATTTAGAGGGCTTTCAGACTGAATAATGGAGTGAAACTAAATGAAAATTCAGGCTGAGTGTCAGGCTACTGCTTTTATGCAGTGGTGCCAATCTTGTTATGTACACACACACACACAACGGGCAAAATTGAGTACATTTTACAGGCATTAATTAAAAAAAAAAAATTTGGTCATTTTATCGTCTACTCAGGCTTTTGTGAGCACCCCAGACAGTTTTGAAGTTGCTTGATTCAGTAATTTAGATATTTGATATTCATTTTATTAATTATTTTATTGTATTTAATTTTTTTCAATTTCCCCAAAAAATATAAAAAATCACACCCAGTGTGAAGTGGGCGGTGTGGTCACAGTGGTCATCACAGTGATGGAAGTTCACTTAAAGAAAAGTAATATTGTGGACCAACACCCTTAACTTAAAAAAAACAATAAATGTGTTTTTTTTTTCCCTAGCCAATCACAGTCCTGAATAGACTGTGATTGGCCAATCACGGTGCAGGGTTAGGGGGGTACACTGGTGGCCAATCACAGCGCAGGATTTGGTGTGCAAATATCCAAACCTCACATATAGGGGCGGTTTCACCGCCCAGAAATCACACCCAGTGTGAAGTGGGCGGTGTGGTCACAGTGGTCATCACAGTGATGGAAGTTCACTTAACACTCGCATGACTGAGGTTTCATTATCCTCCACCATGCCTGAAAAACAATCATTTTGATCCCCAAATCAGGCTATCCTATTGGCCACTGTCTCCCCTCTGTGCTCCAGACTAGTTCACACTTTCTCCCCCAAACAGTGGGGGGTTCCATTGTCTTCTAAAAAGCTGAGAGTTGAAAATGGGTTGCCAAATTTTGAGAGAGAAATAAGCAGGCAGGTCTATGAAAGTGTTACTGCATGCGTTGTGCCCTGAGAAAACAGTGAGACATGAAGCAGTAGGCTAGTGTGTATTTCTATCTGTCTCCTATATGTCATCATGATTTGTGATTTGTGTATGTGGGGATCTCATTTTTACTTCCATGCAGTGTTGATTTCGTTAACGAAAACGAAACGAAATATGTTCGTCAACGCACATTTTTCAAAGGACGAAGACGAGACGAGACCACCACCCATATGAATAAACAATAACTGGGACTAAATCATTATGCAATTTCGTTGACTAATAAAGACGAGACGAAAATGTAGTTCACTAAATAAAGACTGGACTAAAATCTATGGTCATTTTAGTTCACGAACAAAGACGAGACGAAATATTATATCATATATTTATTATATGATTTTGTCACTCCCTGTCTCCTTTGATGCGCAGCGCAGGGCATGCTGTTCCTCACTCACACACACCCCCTTTTAAAGTTGCAGCCGCGCACGCACACACACACAGAGTCACACCACCGTCAAATGAATGGCAGGAGGATTCAGATTTCAGAGCGAAACTTTACAAAATAAAACGGTAAAATGCTTTGCACGGGGCTCGGGAGAAAGAGAAGAGGTGATATGGACACATTTTCGCTACATCGATGTGGAGAACAAAACACAATGCTTGATTTTATCCGAAGGCAAGCAATGTGGGAAAAACACAACAACTTGAAGAGACACAAGCGTTCACCACAAAGAGATCGAGTTATAAGTTAACAAAAGGTTTGGTGGTGGTTGTTTACAACATTAAACATTAAACGTGGTGTTGCGTGTCGGCTTAATGTTCCAACAAAAACACTAATCCGACCCCAAAGTGCCCAAACTAATGCTGACGAACTTACGTTAGCTTCTTAGCATGTAGCGATAAACTTACACCTGGTGTTTGCACTTTCTCCATTTACAGCCCGTACATCTACACAAACGTTCAGATTTCAAATATAAAGTGCTTACCTCATGGCCAGGGATGTTACAATTCTATTCGGGTAACCCATAAGTACCCATATTTTCCGTATTGTCCAATAAAAAACATTTTAATCCGATCGGTGGCCATTTTCTCCGTATTTTCTCCATGCTTTCAACTACGTGACCCTATCGGTTGGGAGGTGTAATTGCACTCTGATACACTATAACTCTATGAGAAAATGACCGCCAATCGGATTAAAATGCTTTTTATAGAACAATACCGAAGTTACGGGTACTTATACCCGAAGTAAATTGTAACATCCGTGGCCACGGAATAAAAACTTTATATTTGAAATCCGAACGTTTATGTAGATGTACGGGCTGTAAATGGAGAAAGTGCAAAAAACAGGTTGAAGTTTATCGCTACATGCTAAGAAGCTAACGTAAGTTCGTCAGCATTAGTTTGGGCACTTTGGGGTCGGATTAGTGTTTTTGTTGGAACATTAAGCCGACACGCAACACCACGTTTAATGTTTAATGTTGTAAACAACCACCACCAAACCTTTTGTTAACTTATAACTCGATCTCTTTGTGGTCATAATATGACCGTCATGTAATGCTGCTTTAAATTTAGTAGCAGCAAGCGAACTATAGTAACTTGTAAACAACCCAGTGTGCAAACTGTGCACAAAACACATGGGCAGCTATATTATTATTACCATTATAATGTAATTATATATATATAATTATAATAATAATAATAGAAAGACTTGAAAAACAAGCCCAAAGTCGCTTATAATAAGCAGACATGGCAACATAGACTTGCATAGACTCGCTGTGTATGCTCGTCTAAGGGCCGCTCTGCGGGGGGTCTGGAGGTGTCGACTGCTCTTGCCTGGGGGAGAGAGGGGGAGAACGGTCAATTTAGCCAAAATATAACGGCTGGGATGGTATATATGGTATATATTTCATATTTATAATACGTTTCAGAAGAAAAAAAAAACGGAGATGATTTGAAACAAATATTTAGGAAAAGTCATGAAAGGGGAACTTTCTCAGAGCTTCATGAGAGAAGATAATCCACTTTAAATTCTCAAAATCGGTCATATTGATGGCTTAGTCATGCAAGTGTTAATGTATAGCTGAGCTAGCCTGCTAACCGCGGTGGTTGCGCTATGCATCGTGTTTATTTTTATTTTTATTTTTACTCATGAAGATTTCCTGTAAAAAATGTATAATGTGTTAGGGATTGATCAGATGCTTTGTACTTATTGTTGATGATATGGCCATGGTAAAATTTTTATGGCACGTTTTTTTTTGCCGTTGCTTTATTTTCTAATGGTGTTTTATTCTCACGTCGAATGTATAACTGAGCTAGCTAGCTAGTTGCTACCCGCCGAACGGCGGGTGGTTCCAAAGTATGGCGCCCCCTCTGGTCTGATGGACCGTGAACCCTGAACTTTGAACTAGACCACCGCTTTGATTTCTGGGTAATGTAGTAGTGTAGTTTTTTATCTGTGATCTCGCTGTCTTTGTCTCCACCTAGTGGACATTTGAAAATACTACACAATGCATTTGTTGGATGGTCTGGATGTTGGGAACTGGGGAAATGTCACTGTTTTCAAGGTTCTGCTGTTTATTTAATCTTTTATTTTATTTGTGTTGACCATAACTTTGGCTGTTAATTTACTAACCTGCCCTTTTAAGGGGGGAATCCTCCTTAGTATCTTAATATTAACAATTTTTGCAAAGTTTGAGAATCTTACACAGTGCATGTTGGACGGACTGGATGTTGTACCACTGATCCTGGACATTTTTTTTTTTTTTTTTTTTTTTTAAATGTAGGGTTCTGCTAACTCTGTCCAACCACAATTATTGCCCTTTGATATTGATTCCCTCCTTGAAAGGAACCCATCTTATTTTAAATACTATTAAGTGATCTTTACAGGCAGTACAATGAGGCAAGGGGTATTTTCCTTTTTTATTTCTATTTATTATTTTTTCTATTTTTAGTTTTTCTTCTTTCCTTTTTTTTCTCCTTCTCTTCAATCTCTATTATCTTCTCTGTATTTTTTTGTCTCTGTATTTACCTGATATCTTTCATTCTGTTCCTTTTCTTGTGTTTTCCTTTACTCTAATTCTGATAGAGGCACCTATACCTAATATGGGAGTGTAGCTTAAGGCTGCAGTGAAGTAATGGTTTGGTTACATATAGTTGGTAGAGCTTGCGGCTGTTCAGTACAGCTGCTATCTAGGCTATGGCCTTTGTGTATGAACAGGTTTCTGTTTACTTATTTATTTTATTTCTGTGATTCGTTCTTCAGAAAGGCCATGGGGGAGGGGGACAGGGAAGGGACGGTTGTTTTCAAATTTGGCACTCAAGCAGATTATTCACTGACATTGCTGTGGTTGTTGTGGTCGGGCAGGCGCGCCACATGGTGTTTGCCTTCTCAAATCTTTTATATTTTAATTTTTTTATTCCCTTGGTACTACCTAAAATGTAATGGATAGACACCTTAATGTTGTGACTTGGAATGTTAAGGGTCTTAATCACCCGGTTAAGAAAAAGAAGGTTTTTACTCATCTTAGGCAATTTAATACAGATATTGCGTTCCTACAGGAAACCCACCTGCGCTCATCTGATAGTTCCAGACTTTTGATGGGCTGGGCGGGGCAGAATTTCCACTCTACTTTTGAGGCAAAGGCGAGGGGAGTATCTATCCTTGTGTCTAAAGATGTAGTCTTCGAGTCGACTAAAGTTACAGCTGACAAAAATGGGAGATAAGTTATAGTCTCAGGAAAACTTTTTAACGTAAATGTGATTTTGGCAAGTGTATATGCCCCGAATGTGGAAGATGTCGTTTTTTTTGTTCGCTTGTTCTCTCACCTCTCTGATCTGGGCTCACACTACCTAATACTTGGATCGGACCTCAATAGATGCTTGGACCAGGTTTTGGACCGTTCTTCCACCAGACCCGGTTTAGTGAGTAAATCTGCTACGTATATTAAATCCTTTCTCTCTGAGTGCGGGATCTCAGACGTGTGGAGAGATCTCAACCCCAAAGTGAGAAAGTACTCCTTTTTCAGCCATGTACATCATGTGTATTCCAGAATCGATTATCTATTAATGGATAAGAGACTATTACCACAAGTCCGCTCTTGCGCATATCAAAGCATTGTAATATCCGACCATGCACCTGTCGTGATGTCATTATCGCTCCCGGGGGTCCCGCGTCCTACAAGACGATGGCGTTTCAATTCTACTCTGCTCTCAGATGATGACTTTGTAAAGTACATAGAGCAGGAAATAAAAAAAATTCTCGAAACAAATACTACTCCGCAGATGTCCGGTCTCGTGGTCTGGGATTCGTTAAAAGCCTATTTGAGAGGACAGATTATATCGTTTTCCGCTAGGAAGAGGTCAGAATCTGAGAGAGAACGCTTAGATCTCTCTGCTGGTATCTCAGACATCGATAGACAGTATGCATTACAACAAACCCCAGAACTTTACAATAATCGTCTAGAACTTATAACAAAATTGATATCCTTACCACCCATCAAGCACAAAGTCTTTTGTTGAAAAGTAGAAGTACATATTATGAACACGGTGAAAAGACGGGCAAATTGCTGGCTGATCAACTGAAAGCACGGCGGGCCAAACAACTCATAACGAATATTCGGACTGCAAACGGGGAAGTCACCACAGACCCGGTTCAAATTAATGACGCTTTCAAAGATTTCTACTTCCAGCTATACTCCTCCCAGGCTGGTGTAGATGATTCGGTGATTAAAACCTTCTTAGATCCGTTGCCTATTCCAACCATTTCCCCAGATTTGGTAGAAAAACTGGAGACACCCATAACTCAAGCAGAAATAGCCTTAGCTATATCATCAATGCAATCTGGGAAATCACCAGGACCAGATGGGTTTCCGACCGAATTTTTTAAGAAGTTCTCTGCGCTCCTTTCTCCACAACTAGCGGTCGTCTTTGCTGAGTCCCGTGAGCGGGGCACACTCCCTCCTTCCTTAAGCGAGGCATGTATAACGCTCATAGCTAAGAAGGGGAAAGACCCTATAGAGTGCGCCTCGTATAGACCAATTTCATTGTTGAATATAGATGCTAAGATTTTAGCAAAGGTTCTAGCACATAGATTGGAAGAAGTTCTCCCCCAAATAATAACAACCGATCAGACTGGCTTAATTAAGAATCGCTATTCCTTTTTTAATGTCTGACGTCTTTTTAATGTATTGTATTCACCCTCTGGGGAAGTGCCTGAGTGCGTCGTGTCGCTGGACGCGGAAAAAGCGTTCGATCGCGTCGAGTTCAAGTACTTGTTTGCAGTTCTGGAAAAATTCGGACTTGGGCCGTCGTTTATAGCTTGGATTAAGCTGCTTTATGCAACCCCTACCGCGGCTGTGCAGACTAATGGTGTGTTCTCTCGGCCTTTCGCCTTGGGGCGTGGAACTCGCCAGGGGTGTCCGCTGAGTCCGTTCCTCTTTGATCTGGCGATCGAGCCACTTGCGGTCTCTCTGCGCTGTAATGCTGACATTGCGGGTATTCGGAGAGGCGATAAAGTACATAAGTTGTCCCTGTATGCGGATGACCTTCTGCTGTTTGTCTCAAATCCATCAACCTCCCTACCAGCAGCACTAGCATTGCTTGATCAATTTGGCCGTATATCGGGTTACAAAATAAATGTAAACAAAAGTATATTATTTCCAGCTAATGCGGCTGCATCCGACTTAGACTACAGTCCCATACCGTTTAAGGTAGAGGAGAGTCAATTCACTTATCTGGGAGTAACAGTTACGCGTAAGTTTAAAGACCTTTTTCCAAAAAACTTTGTGTCTCTAGCAAATCAAGTTAAATTGTCATTGCAGCAGTGGTCGCCTCTCACGATGTCCCTTGCTGGTCGCATAAACTCAATCAAAATGAACATTCTTCCTAAATTTACTTATCTTTTTCAGTGTATTCCAGTGTTCATTCCAAAGTCATTTTTTACATCTCTAGACTCCACTATTTCATCATATATCTGGCAGAATAAGAGACCGCGAGTGAGTAGGATATTGCTGAAAAGGGCAAAGAGGGACGGAGGTATGGGGCTCCCCGACTTTCGCCATTACTACTGGGCTGCCAATGTTCGCTGTCTTGCCTTCTGGAATCATTTCTATTGTCAGCCTAATTGCCCAGAGTGGACATCTTTGGAGCTAGAATCGTGTAGGGATCTGTCGCTTCCGGCTCTCCTCGGTGCACCGCCTGACCGTCCGATGCCTGACTCTATAGTCAACCCGGTTGTGCGTCATACGTTGAGAGTGTGGGCCCAGTTCAGAAGAACCTATAATTATAGAGACCTCTCCCTGGTGAGTCCTGTTGCCTCTAACCATCTCTTTGTCCCATCACTGCAAGACTTGACATTTAACAACTGGCAGGGGAAGGGTATTAAATGGTTTAAAGATTTATTTGTAGATGGGCATTTTGCCTCCTTTGATCAACTCTCAAGAAAGTACGACCTACCAAGGTCACATTTCTACAGATATTTGCAGGCCAGACATTACGTGCGCTCTGTGTTACCTGGCTTCCCCGAAAAGCCCAATATTAACCCTATCGATCAATTCCTCCTTTTTGACCCGATGGCCAAAGGCGCTATATCAACACTATATGACATAATCTCCAATTTGAGGCCTGCGCCCATGGTCAAGATAATAGCTGACTGGGAACATGATTTGGGGATCATGTTGTCCGCTGAAAAGTGGGACTCTATTTTCTCCTCCATACATAAGTCCTCACTCTGTGCAAGGCATTGTTTAATTCAGTTTAAAATAGTTCACAGAGCTCACATGTCTAAGGCCAAACTTGCAAGTATATACCCTGACATAACCCCCACCTGTGACAAGTGCAACAATACTGACGCAACCCTCATCCACCAATACTGGATGTGTGCGCAATTACAACCATTTTGGGAGGGTGTCTTCAATACCCTATCTACTATTTTACACCGAACTCTAGACCCAGACCCCCTAGTTGTGCTGTTTGGTACTGTTGGAGGGGAGGATCTCCCATTAACACGTACAGAGTGCCGTATGGTGGACTTCGCCCTGTTGCTCGCCAGACGCGCTGTTCTGCTCCGATGGAAGGATGCTGCCCCGCCCGTGCTCATTCAATGGCTTTGTGATATAATGTCTTGCCTTAAATTGGAGATGTTGCGATTCTCAATAGCCGGCTCCGAGAAAAAATTCCATAAGACCTGGGGCCCGTTCATGACTTTTTACCACAACACTCAGGTTGCATAGTTTGGCGTATGCCTGCTGCGACTGCAGCACACAGCAAACCCAAAATGTATATTTTTTATTATTTTTTTATATCTGCTTTTTTCCTATTCTATCTGCTCTGATTAATTTTCGTGCCTCTTTGTTTTTCCTTTTATTTCAAATTTTCTCATACAAACTGTCCTGGGGATTGAGGGTGGGGGGAGGGTGGGATAGGGGAATGTAGTATATGTACATTTTGTTTGTCTCTCTGTGATACGATATAAAAAATGTATGTGCAATATGCTTGCCCCTGGGCCTTGTACTAAAAACTAATAAAAAGATCTTGAAAAGAAAAGTCCGCTACCAATTGCTTGTCGGTAATGAGCGAGCCACTTGAGATAATGCAAATGTTTGTAGATTTTGTCTGAATTTTTCCGTTGCGGCCTAATTGTTTTAGTGCCTCCCACAGTTTTTGTGGGTGGCTTTTGTTTTGTTTGCCTTTATGTTCTCATTTAAGAAATTATTTTTGGCATTTCTGATCAAATTAGTAACTACATTGCATAGTTTTCTGCATTTTTCAAGTAGCTGTTCACTTTTGTTTTTCCTGAACTCGGAGTAGCTTTTGTTCCTGAGTTTGATGGCATTCAAAATGTCACCCTTCATCCAAGGTTCTGTGCTTGCTTTGACCCTCACCACCTTTGTGGGTGCGATGTTATCAAGTACACACAAAAAAGATTTTTTGAAACAGGACCAGGACTCCTCCGCAGAGGTGCAATTTAGGACATGGGACCAGTCCATTTTTTCAAGAGCTGTTGTTAGAAGATCACTTGAGTAGTGTTTCATAGACCTGCAGCTGATCGTCCTGTGACAATAAGCTCCAGGTCTGTGAATCTTCCGAGTGCAGAAAATGATATTGTGATCACTTAAGCTGCACTCAATCACCCCACTCTTTGACATTCTGGACTGGTCCGTCGTCAACACTAGGTCTATGATTGATTGAGAAGCAATGCCCACCCTTGTAAAATGCTTTATCAGCTGGGTAAAGCTTTGCAGGTCACAGAACTTTCTGAGGGACTTAAAGATGGCTGAGTCTTCCTTAAGAACACAAGTGTTAAAGTCCCCAACAAGTAGAGTTTCCTAAACCCGCCACATGTTCCTCAATCAAGTCATAAAAAGCATTTTGATCTGAGGGTCAGTAGATGGCGCCAACTATCAGTGGTTTTGCCTGTGGGTATAAAATCTTGACCCAGACCGATTCAATGGGGTTGTTATCCATGTCTGGGATCACATCGTAAATAATGTCTGATCTCACATAGATGCAAACCCCACCCCCAGAGAGATTTCTATCTTTTCTGATGACATTGTAGCCCTTTATTTCAATCTCAAAGTCTTTGATGGAATTATCCAGCTTAGTTTCTGAGAATGAAATAATGTCTACTTTTCCATTTCTAAACAAGGATCTCAGTTCAGACATTTTGTTTGAGTTTTTAAGACTGTTAACATTCAAGTGAACAATGTGAGTACCTCTCGCTGAAAAGATGGTCTTCGGTGGAGTAGTAACCATTGTCCCTTTCAGCCTCGTCTGTGGGGGGGAGGAGGTGTGGGTGGTGGTGTATTAAGATATATGTGACTAAAAAGACCAAACATTGACAATCTATGAGCTCACAGCGCGTCGGAACGCGACGCGTTGTTACTGTGAGCTAGATTGGCAATGTTTGGTTTATGTTCCCCCCAGAATACGTAAACTGGGGTTCATGTGGTTTATCAGATTATCCTTATATCTTATTGAATTAGTCAAGTTTCAGCACAAGCACCACTGAGACCGGAGATCTGTTTCCCTCTTTCCAGCTCCGTCTGAATATCAAAACACTCGCCCCAAAACACAGTCGCCCCGGGGCAAACCCGCCGGTATTCACCTGGTATTCCTAAACTCAGTAAAACTATGCCTAAACTGCTAAACATAACCTTATTCCTAAACTGAACCTCAGTAAAACTATGCCTAAACTGCTAAACATAACCTTATTCCTAAACTGAACCTCAGTAAAACTATGCCCAACCCTGAACTTATTTCAAACCGTAAAACAAATACAAGAATACAAGAACCGCTGGTCGGTGAGAAAAATGGGGGCGAGCGTGTTTTGGTGCGAGTCTTCTGGTTACCTCTTGTCTCGCTCCTTGTTACAAAACATGTTTACATATGCACCGTGTTTAATCGCCTGGTAGAGACACTATTACAAGATATGATCAATTAAACTTACCATAATATCAAAACCCAACAGCCATTAAGTCATCAATAATGTTTATAGTGAATTTTAAGTACAGTTTAGAGACTGTTTTGTGAACGGCACGTACCGACTCCATTACCATTTGGCGAAGTGTGTCATTTAATATCATGCAGGATTTACACACTGCTTTAGCTCCGTGTTCATTGCCAGATTAACAATTGTGTTTTCTGTAGGTTTTTAAACGAGGATAGTCTAGGGTTTGGCTGTTTTGTGTGTAAATCGCTGCATGTTGCGTTTCCAAACTGTAATGGTGTCGATGTCTCCTGTACTTGGAATTCACTAAAACGTGTTCTATAAACATCATTGATGAATGAATGGCTTTTGCTTTTTGATATTATGATAAGTTTAATTGATCATATCTATAGAAAATGTAATAGTGTCTCTTACCAGGTGATTAAATCCGATAACCTCGGGCCATTATGTTGTGTTGGATCCTCTGTTCAGTCAGGACAACATTCCAATCGGACTCTTGTTTAATTTGCTAATGTAGCATTCCTTGTCGAGTGGCAACAAGGTTCTGCCTGTGATCTGGCAAGCCATGACGCCTGCTTTTAGATCAGTATACTTTTACAGCATATGAGTTTGAAAACCCCACATCGTCTATACCAGCTGGGGGAAATCTGTGTTTTCCCCCGAGTGCAACTCCGCCCCCCTAGGTACAACCCACTGATGACACTATGCCGTGTGGATGTATAGGAAAATGTGATGTATGTGAATTATTTATATGACTTCTAGACAATACTTTTTGGAAAGCAATGGTCTTGTAAACAGTTGGCCCTAAGGTGATTTTACCAATATAATCCATTTCTGCTGAGGAAATGTTAGTATTGTGCATATTTAATTAGATAATTTGCATATTTGAACACATTGTGGAAATAATTACATGATAAATACAATTACAGCTATTGCTCTTTGCAGTTGTACTGCTGCATGTTCTGTTACTACAGAGCCACATGTGTGCTGCATTCATTTGCATTCATAAAGTATTTCTGATTGTGTTTCATTGTCACTCTGCATGAGTGTTGGCAAAATAAACATAGTGTGATTATTTTTGCTGACTATGTTATGGGACCAGCAAGGTACAACAGCAAGAAAGGGGCTTATGGTCAGCATATCTTTGGCAGGGTGGACATTACAAAGTCTAATAAACGTGAATTTGAGCACAACACATCTCGCAGTGAACTTGAAACATGTCGACTATGATCAAATTATTTAACTGTGTAAGAAGTGGCACTGTGGCAGTAGGTCAGGTTTATCCTTCAGAAAATGTACTGATCAGGTCTGATGATGTGGTTGATGCCATTAGGTTGTTAGACAACAATAAGGCTTGTGGCATGGATCACATAACAGCAGAACATCTAAAACTTGCAAGCGACAAAATTTGCTCTATATTGGCCCTGTGCTTCACAGGACTGATGGGTCATGGTGTACTACCAGAAGCAATTACTTCTGTGCAATTAGTACCTGTCATTAAAGACAAAGGCAGGGAAACTAAACAGCATTGACAACTGCAGACCTATCGCTCTGGCAAAAGTCTTGGAGAGAATACTGCTTGTGCGCCTGGAACTGTATGTCCTGACTGCAGATAACCAGTTTGGATTTAAAAAGAAACACGGAACAGACTTATGCATCTTTGCACTTAAAGAACTAATTGCCAACTACAGTAACCATAATTCCACTGTTTTCCTATGCTTCATTGATGCATCTCGAGCTTTTGATAGGATCAACCACTTCAAACTGTTTCAGAAACTGCTTGATAGAGGCATACCAAGACTCATTGTACGTATACTGGTGTTTTGGTATGCAAATCAGAAAATGCATGTCAAATGGGGTAATGCATTATCCGCCCAATTCTCTGTTAGCAATGGGGTACGCCAAGGGGGGATTTTGTCTCCTGTTTTATTTCATGTTTATATGAATGATCTATCAGTTGAACTAAATAAGTGCAATACGGGATGTATGGTAGGAAACTGTACTAAGTCCGTACAGTGGAGGGTTACAACAGCTACTGAAAATTTGCTCTAAGTATGGCACTGACCATGACATTATATATAATGCAAAAAAAAGTAGTGTCATGATTGTGAGAAGTAAGGATGACAAGAAATTGGCTTTTCCAGCCTTTTCTTTAAGTAACAGTCCTTTATCATTGTGTCAGGAAATTAAGTATCTGGGCCACATCTTTACTGACAACCTCCAAGATGATAGAGATATCTCTAGGCAGTGCCGCATACTTTATGCCCAGGCCAATATGCTGCTTCGAAGGTTCAGCTCTATTTAAAGCATTTTGCACTCCCATGTACACAGCCTTCTTGTGGAGCTCATACAAGAAGGGTAGTATGCGGAGGCTCAAGGTAGCATACAATGATGCCTTGAGGATTCTACTTAAGGTCCCCAGATGGCATAGTGCCAGTCACTTATTTGTGACATGTGGTATACACACTTGTGAGGCTCTATTAAGGCACTCCATGGTTTCATAGAGACACACAGGCACTTCAAATTTCACGCCCACTTTTGAGACAGCGCCGCTACTCGAGGTCCGTTAGAACGATGAACTGCAGCTGCCAATGCATTCCCTATGAGAGGATATGAAAGTTAGCCTACTTTTAAAATTATCCTGCATTAACTGAAGACGATATTGATTTAAATAAAAAATATGTTTCCAAATGTATGGAGTGTCTTTGTCAACATATCTTCTTGTTTTCTTAATAGTTGATGTGTTTCACATTTAATTTGCCACTTTAACGAGTTACCCATAATGTTAACACAGCAGAGGGTAGACAGCAGACGGGCATTTCAGTGACATCACTGTCTTTACGAGTGCCGAGCGCCGACCAGTGGCGTTCCCACTGTAGAGGCAGGAGAGGCGGTCGCCTGCCCAACTAAGGTCTCGCCTCCCCTAAAAAGAAAAAATAACCCGAAAATGTGTCATTGCGTGCTTAATGTCCTCAAAGTCACGCATCCAACAAACTGAGCAGATTGGACCTTCTGTTCCAGAGATAATGACCAAAACCTATTGAAAACGGCCACTTTCGCCAGTTTTCTGGGTATTGAAAACCTCAAGGGATGCTTCCGTGACGTATATACCATGCGACCACTTAAACTCTGGATCTCCGATGCTAGCGGTTTTGACGTACTGATGGAGTATATTATAGTATATTGTGGGTAGTATATCGAGATGAAAGATATGGGACATTAAAAAGGACAAATTAAACAAATGGGACAGATTATTAGAACACCAAAAAAATCGCTACAGCCTCAGTAGTTAACCAGTGAAATGACGGTATTTTACAATGCCTCTCATAGAGATTGCATTGAGAGCTGCAGTTCATCGTTCTAACGGACCCCGAGTGTCAAAAGTGGGCGTGGATTTGTAGGCCTTCCGCTTCCGGCCGTGTGTCTCTATGTCACGCCTGGATGAGTCCAGGAATAATATTATTGAGGATATAGTCAATCCTGGGAAAAGCTGTCTCCGGTACTCATCCAGGCTACGGAATCACTGGAGAAACAGTCTTTATGTGTGATTTGTATGTAATAGTATGTTCTTGTTTGTATGATGTGTTTTTATCTTTTTTTTACTTTCTTAAATATTTGTATGTTTTATCTGTATGCAATATGGACCCCCTGAGTGTCTGGAATAAAGTTTGAATTGATCATGACCTCTAGTCATGATGGAGCGACCTCTAGTCATGATGGAGCAACAGGAGTCAGTTAGTCCAGGGGCCAAGCCAGATTTTGGTACCACCTAAGGTGGCCGTACATTTTTGGTATTTTTGTATTCCTACATGTCTCTAGTTTATATTTTGGTATGATACATCTTCCAATTCAGTAGCTTTTTCTTTTCTTTTCTTTTTTTTTCTCCACGATTTTGTAACCCTATTTTTTACACCCAGTGCCAATTGTCTATGTAATCCTGGGCACTACCTTCCCTCCTAGGGAGGCCAGGGCCGAGCTCATGCCTCCTTCAATTCAGTAGCTTAATGACAGTAATCACTCTAAACAAGCCATATGAAACCGTGATGTGTGTGAATCATTTATATGGCTTCTAGACAATACTTTTTGGAAACCAATGGTCAAACAGTTGACCCTTAGGTAATTTTACCAGTAGAATCCATTTCTGCTGAGGACATTCTGGTAGTGTGCATATTTAATTAGATCATTTGCATATTTGAACACATTTGTGGAAATTACATGATAAATACAATTACAGTTAGATATTTCAAAAACATATGTATTCATCCATGCTGTGACTGGTTGTGACACGACTTCTCAGATTTTTGGTGTTTGCAAAAAGACTGCTTTGCTTAACATATTAAGCTTGTAAAAGTTGACCTTCCTTCGGTCTAGTGGGTGGTCATAGCTGAATGGGTAGAGAGGCCGCATGGGCAAATTAAAGTCCCAGGTTTGATTTCTGGCCCCAGCTATGTGTCGAGGTGTCCATGAGCAAGACACTTCACATAACTGCTCCCCAGAGCCATGCAGTCCCGGCAGCCATCGGCTGGGTGAAGCTGAAATCAGAATTTCTTCCCCTTTCCCTTTCCCCTTGTGCCAAAGCATTCACTGTCCCAAATCAGATCAGAGTTGATTGATGACATTAGGTGTCAAGTAATGGCTGTCCTGTTTGGTGGAAAGTGCACAGATTCCCTCACAACAACGCAATCTAACACCTTCAGCAAGGAGGTTGTCTCAGCTTCATCACTTGTAACGCCTGAACGTCTACCTTCAACTGAATCGGTCACCAAACTTCACTGTCGTAGAAGACACTGGTCTATCATATACATGGTTTTGATCAGGAAAAAGAGGGTGTGGGTGTCATGAACTAGGGGTGCAAGCTGCAGGATGATCAATTTGTCCCACTTACTGTATGTCAATAATGAATGCTGCTCCAGAAGCATTCATTTTTGGAGTTCATTCATTGTAACTTCTCCACTGCCTACAAGACACTCCGCTGATCTGGTAGTAGATATGGACAACCATGTACTACTATGTGGACTGTGTCAACTTGAGGAATGTCAGAGGAGTCAGAGTATGAGTATGACGATGAATAGTGACTGTATAACAGCACCTGTTAATAACACAACAAGTGCCTATAATGGGCTATGGCTTACTCACTGGATTACTGTACAACCCCATTGGGGTTATTCAAGTAATTTTGTAAGTAAGCAATAGATTTATGCTTGCTTATTATGCTTCCCCCTTTATAGATTGAATAGTAATTGAAACATAGCCATTTTAAAGGGATATTTCACTTTCAAAACAACTTTGGGTCATTTTATCGTCTACTCAGGCTTTTGCGAGCACTCCGGACAGTAGTGATGAGCGGGCCGACCCGTAACCCGCGGGACCCGCGGGTCAACCCGCGGCGCGGGTGGTCGAGTCAGGATTTCAGAGGCAATTATGCGGGCTGCGGGTGCGCGGGTCAGCCGCTCTCACACACAAAAAAAAAAAAAAAGCCCTATTTTGAACAACATGCTTGTTTATTTAGCCCATGACAATGTTGTGCTACTGTAGACATTTACAGCGACTTTGGGTACTTAAAAGAGCGCTTTTATTATCATCTTTTTTTCCCCACCGTGGGTCGCGGGGTGGGTTGAGCCATAGATTTACATATGGGTTCGCGGGCGGGTTGAGGCAGGTTGGGTTCCGTGGCGGGGCGGGTCATGAAAAAACCCGACCTGCACATCACTACCGGACAGTTTTTAAGTTGCTTGATTCAGTATTTAGATATTTGATATTAATTTGATCAGACACGCCCCCTTCCTATACAAACCCATTGTAACTTCAAACTCCATTTTAACCATGTTAGATTCATCGGAAACACCCGTCCTTGGTTCTGGGGACTGATATTGTCCTTCTAATACGTGAGGAGACCGTGTTTTTTCAATAACCTTTTTCATTTATTTTTTATATATTTTTTGGAAAATGAAAAACATTAAATACAATAAAAAAAAAAAGTAAAATAAATCAAAAAAGTAATCGAAAAAACACGGCCCCCTCACGTATTAGGAGGGCAGGATGAGTCACCAGAACCAAGGACGAGTGTTTTTGATTAATCTAACATGTTAAAAATGTAGTTTGAAGTTATAATGGGGTTGTATAGGAAGGGGGCGTGTCTGGTCAAATTAATATCAAATATCTAAATACTGAATCAAGCAACTTAGAAACTGTCTGGGGGGCTCACAAAAGCCTGAGTCGGAGTAGACCAAATTGTGATATCTGCCTAACTCTACTCACTGTCTGCCTAAGTCAAAGAAATGCTTTTGGAATGTAACAAGCATTCAGATAGGCTGAGTACATAGGCAATTAGGCATGGTGAATCAGCTGTGTTAGGAGAGTAGAGTTAGGCATATATAAATAAAGGTCAATAAATATGACTTACGCAAAATGTGTTTTTGTATACCTTTTCAATATGACTTAGGCAATTATGCTATAAGGCTAATGCAATGGCAACTTCCTGTATTACAGTAAACATGTATTCCTTAGCTCTGATTACGTTGAATGACTGATGAGAGGCTGTGAGAGAAACATGTCAGGATACATCACCACATATAAGGAACGGCTCTAAATAAAAAAAGCTTAATTCAATATGTCAATATTCCCATAAGATGTCTGAATTCATGTCACTTTAATTTGACTGACTTTCATTTTGTGATTTGAAATGTTTCACTCAGGTTACAGTGAGAAGGAGAAGCTATGATTTAAAACATTGATTTGGTTCGACACAGCTGTAGCCCCCTTGGTGGGTGTAGTCTGCTGCAGGAAACAGGAAGTTGGCAGAGTGAGTGACAGCTGGCTGGGCGTGGTTGTGTGTTTTGTTGGATGCAGTGACGGTGAGGTGGAAGGAGCCTCCTGGGTGCTGTGGCTGGATGAAGTTGAAGCCCTCAAACACCTGCAGGTGTAAAAAAAACAGCCCTAATAAATATTGTGTTGTGTGCAGTGTTGCCTTGGTGAATCTATCTCTGGTGGGACGCTATTTTAAAGACGTCACTCGCACGTCGCTTAACACCTACACTACAGGTCACACAATGGACAATTGATATGCATCTAAACTCATTCCTATGTTAATTCACCTGGTATGACACCACCCGGCAGTCGGCAGCCTTTGTAAACTTTGTTGAGGTGTGAACTTAAGGCTTGTTTTGAATCGATGCGTGCGCATTGCTCCTGCTCAAAAGACTGGTGGGACAAAAGACTTACCGCGCGCAATGACCAATGCAACACTGGTTGTGCGTACATGCGTGTGTGCTTGTGTTTCCACTTGGGGACTTCCTGGAAGAACTAGATTCTCTTATCAGCTCCTTTCTGATTACAAAATAGAATAAAATAATGTGTCCTGGCCTTCTTTATCTGTCTCTGCACAGGGGCGCACATCTTTAGCATGCTTTGTTGGTGGTTTAAATAATAAATTATTTATTCATTTCTTTACTCTACTGATATGGTTATGAAACGATACAGAGCCACCTCCCTAATAGAATGCAATTTTTAAAATATATTTTTAAACAGTTCTTATATTAGGTTATTTAAAAAATGTCTGTGGCATTTCTTTTTATGGGAAAACACTTCCATGACCCAAGGGGACTGGTGCCTTACCCATTATTCCTAAACTTCTTTGAATTTTTTTACCATTTTTAAACACATTTTCAAATAGTTCAAGGAAGTTTAGGGATAATGGGTAAGGCACTGGCGAAAATAGGGCCCTTAGAATGGTTTACTTCGGTGACTAATTCAGAGGCTTAATGCACCCATTAGCGCCGTGCACTGGTTTTAGTGGCCAGATAATGTGCAAAATTGACGTGGACACACCCCGGACACAGTTTACGACTTGCGTTCTGCACCATAGATCGTCTTTATAGGGCCCATTGTTTGTTACCTGAACAGATCACCTGCAGTCTGAAGAGGGTATAAGTATCCATTTTTGTTGCACACTCCCTCAGTGAAGATTCAGATCCATCACAGGAAGATCTAAGATTCCATACAGGTTTAGAAGAAATAAGACTCCTTTTTGTTGAAACAGCAGAGCCACAGCCCAACTGTCTACACACTACAGATGCTGACTTCAGGTCCCAGTAGTAATCATCCACTGGTCTCCACTGTCCCTGGTGTTTCATCTCCAGTCTACCAGTACAGTGACTGGCTCCTCCCACCAACCTGACATCATCAGGATCTGTACAGACAATAGTGAAAAAAAAGAAACAATAACACTTTCCTTAACCCATTGAGACCTGAAGCCGATTCTACATGTCTCCTAAATCTCAACAGTATTCTGAAAAACTTATGTTTCTATATCAGTGGCGCTCAATCTTTTTCATGTCAAGGACCCCCAAAATTATATGTATTTGGCCGCGGACCCCCATCAAAATATTTTGTTCCAAGGACCCCCAGAAGCAACGATTTGAGTTAAAAATGTTCGCTTAAAAAATATATATACTCAAAGATTTGCACACATTTTCAAGATTTTTCAAAAATAGCAAATATACAAGCTCGTAGCGCGGCACTCGGTGCCGCGCTATGAGCTTGTATATCTGCTATTTTTTAATAGCCCAAAGTGTAAAATAATGCTTTTTAGCTCAAATCTAAAAATGACACAGTTCCAGGTCTTAATGGGTTAATGACCATGTGTATAAAGCATTAGAACCGTACTGTCCTACGAAGCCAAAGTGCAGTAAACACTTCTTTTTTTTTTACTGATAAATGGGTTCAAAAGTGTTTGAACTGGTCAGCCAAATGAGGGATACACATATAAGTCGGCGTGTCCAAAAAAGTAATTACTGCACTTTGGCTTTGTAGGACAGCGTAAGTATAATGCATTATAATCTGCTTATACCACTGTGTACAGTTATAAGCATGCATGCATACTTATAACAATAATCATAACACATTATAATGCATTTTATAATGATGACTTGCATGGTCACGTATCATACCAGTTAATACATGGTGCATTTACAGTATATAGCACCTTTATATAAAGTGCTTTACAATGTGCATTATTCACTCATTCACAAAGACAAGCACACACATTCACACACCAACAGTGATGGAAAACTATGCAAGGCACCGACCTGCTCATTAGGAGCAGTTAGGGGTCCATTGTTTTGCTCAAGGACACTTAGGCACAGAGATCAAAGGATCAAACCGGGAACCTTCTGATTCCAAGATTATTCTTATTCAGTTTGAAGTCCCTTTCAACTCTCAAAAAGTAGTTGACAAGTCGATTATCGCAGGAGATGTATTCATTTCTTTTTCGTGCAATAAAAATGATCAATTCTCAACATTTCTCGATAAAAATGCCATGTTGGGAGCCTCAAATACAACCAGTAAAGATTGGCTCTGAGAGGCTGTTTACAAATGAGCGGTGCAATCTGATTGAACTAAACCCCTAGCAGCTTCTCTGAGACTGGAGTCAGTAGTTCAAACTTGTGCATGGCGATATCGTGCACAATAGCAGATCTACAAGCTCACAATACGTCATGGATATTGTGAGCTTTGCTATTTTCAGTGTGGGACACTGTCGTACAACAGAGCATAGGCACAAACAGTTTGAAATACAAAGTCACTCTATTAGTGAGCCGTTTACCTGAGCAGGTGAGTCCAACAGCCATGTCAGGTGAGCAAGTGTTCCTAGTTGACCCCTTAGCTTCTCCATAGAGCCCCCCCTGGAGGACTGAAGGAGGCCCACAGCCAAGCTCCCTACAGACCACTACGGCATCCTGTTGGTTGAAGTCAGCTTCACACACTGAGACCCACAACTTATTAGACTTCACCTCCACTCTGCCTGAACACAAACTAGACCCATTCACCAACCTCGCAGACTCTGAAGAGAGAGAGGAGAGAGAGAGAGAGAGAGAGAGAGAGAGAGAGAGAGAGAGAGAGAGAGAGAGAGACGAGAGAGAGAGAGAGAGAGAGAGAGAGAGGAGAGAGATACTTCATTAAATAACTAATACCAGTATCAAGATTAATCTGAAAGCTAAACGTAGTTTGTATAAATTCTCAAAAAAATAAATATATATATATATATAAATATAATTAATTATGAACAGCAGCGCTGTCCATGTGGTGCTGCGCTGACAGTGACTGCTGATGAAAGGCTCTACGTGCAAGCAGCAGAGAAAAGTTGTTGCTGGCCGGCTGCCTGACTTATACTTAATTACACCCTGGTGTTTTGCACCGAATAGCCATTTGATCTACAAGCTGACTGAAGCTCACAATGGATCGTGATCTAACGGGTTGTGCACAAGATCGGTTACTTAAATGAGCCATAACAACAGCGGCTGAGGCACCGGATCAGTCTGATGTGTACGTTGTCGCATGGCGGTCCTGCGCACTGAACTTAGCAGATCTGCAAGCCCAGAATGTGACGCGGATACCACCATGTGGGTTTTTAGATCTGTTTAGATCACCGTTGCTGTGTTCAGTGCACAATCGTTGTAGACTAAGTATAAATTACAGGCAGCAGCAGCCAGCAAGACCAGCGACACAGTCAGGGGGAGAGAGAGAGACAGAGAGATTGCAGAGCTTGTAGTGTGAAGATGAGGATTTAACTTTATTATGTGTGCAACTTCATGTTTTGCATGAACAATTGACATGGGAAGCTGCCATTTCGCTAACTATAAGTCTGTTCGCTCATACTCACTCTCTGGTATAATTTGAGCCACTGGTGCTGCCTAATGGCGTTTTCATTTTCTTTTTTTCTATTGAGCTATTAGCCGCTTTCTGCTTAAAATTATGGTAATTGCTCGGCCCGGGCCCGGTTCGGGTTGGGGCATACATTTATCACACAAAGGTTACATTAATTCCTGGCTTCAAATGATCATATCGCTGCTGTCGGGGCAGGAAACCAGCTAACTCCATTTTTTCCATAAATCAGGGCCATTGAACACCCTTTACGTCTGTGTGTTGATAATAAAAATATTGAACCAATGAAAAGCATTTTCATTGGTTCAATACACCCTCCTCACTCACAGTCCAGCTGTCTACACACTACAGATGCCTGGCTGCTGGCTCCAGACAGACAAATAACTATCCACCACTGGTCTCCACTCTCCCTGGTGTTTCATCTCCAGTGTACCAGTGCAGTGGCTGGTTCCTCCCACCAACATGATATCATCAGGCTCTGTACAGAGACAATAGAATAAGCAGCAATAGCGTAATATTACTTTCAATTCAATTCAATTCAAATTTATTAAAGTGTCAAATCACAACAAGTTGTCTCAAGACAAAATAATAATCCAAAACCTAAAATATTGTTTGTCTTTTACCTGAGCAGGTGCTTTTACCTGAGCAGGTGAGTCCAACAGTCTTGTCAGCTGAGCAGGTGTTTCTAGTTGAGCCTGAGGTTCTACAGTTTAGAATATCGGACTCACTGCCTTCACACTGGAACTCTTTGGTCCTCATTGGAGCCTGCTCTTCTCCATAGAGCACCCCCTGGAGGAACTGAAGGAGCCCCACAGCCAAGCTCCCTACAGACCACCTCTGCATCCTGCTGGTCAAAGTCATCTTCACACACTGAGACCCACGACTGATTAGACTTCACCTCCACTCTGCCTGAACACAAACTAGGTCCATTCACCAACCTTACACCGTTCTGGAGAGAGAGAGAGAGAGAGAGAGAGAGAGAGAGAGAGAGAGAGAGAGAGAGAGAGAGAGAGAGAGAGAGAGGAGAGAGAGAGAGAGATGAGAGAGAGGAGAGCAGAGAGGAGAGAGAGGAGGAGAGAGAGAGAGAGAGAGGGGTCAAAGTCAAGTTCAAGTCACCTCTATTTATACAGCACATTTAAAATCAGATGTTGATCCTAAGTGCTTTCCAATCAAGAACAAATCTAGGACCACAGTCCCAGTTCACAAAAGCAAGATTAAATATGAAATATTTGCTAAAGAATATCATTCTAAAATAAAAAATAAAACACACATTAGCAACTAGTGATGAGTGATTATTATTATTATTAATTTTATTATTAATGATAATATTAATAATAATAATACATTTTATTTGTAACACTTTATATTTGACACAAATCTCAAAGTGCTACATTGTAAGAATTTTTAAATAATAATAATAAAAACAATGAAATTAATAAAATTCAGATCAATGGTCAACTAAACAAAGCTAAGAAAAAAGTTCAAAAACACACAAGGCAAATTATTGGCTTAGGAATGCGTGGGTGAACTACTCCTTAACCAGTTTGATTTGTTGAAGTCATTGTTTGTTACCTGAACAGATCACCTCCAGTCTGGTGGAATAAATACCAGACTCCACTGTTACACACTCCCTAAGTGAAGATTCAGATCCAACACAGGAAAATGTAATCCTCCATACAGGTGGATCTGGATCTGTAGAATCAGAACCCGTTTCTGTAGAAACAGCAGAGCCACAGTCCATCTGTCTGCAAACTACAGATAATGACTTCAGGTTCCAGCCAGACTTAACAGTTGCCGGTCTCCACTCTCCCTGGTGTTTCATCTCCAGTCTACCAGTACAGTTACTGGTTCCTCCCACCAACCTGACAGCATCAGACTCTAGAGACAACAGAAGCCGTACAAAAAAGTAACATCATTGTGATCAGAAGAAAACCTTTTAGGTGACAATCTACACTGTTTAGTTACAAAGAGAACTCCAGCTTGCTTCAGCCAGTTGAAGGTAGAAAGGCTCGTCGGTGCTTAGCAGGAACAACTTGAATCACAGAAAATAATACCTGGGCACTGCAGGAGAGACTACCCAAATACATTACTGGAGCACTCTACTAGTCAAACAGGATGTCGAAAGTCGAAACGTCACTCACCCCTTCAAAACAATTAATACGTGCAGACCAGTCGAGTGCTCCAGGTATTATTTACACTGTTTGGTGGTTTATTCAACCTTTATTTACCTGTTGTGTGGTTTGTTGGTTGAGCCTGGAGAGCTGAAGAGAAAAAAAAATGATAAAATAAACAAGTTCAGTGAAACAGAATACATGGATCCTCTTTAGCAGTATTGCATATTGGTTTATCAGGAGATGATGTCCCTTGTTTCTCCTGTTTGCTGGTATTTATTTGACATTCACAGGGTGGGAATGAGTAACTTTATGATTTCTATCAGAACAAATATAAAGATGTACAGATGTACAGGAATAAATGTAAGACGTAATGGTTTGTTGTAAACAAACATGTTGGTTGTCATAGTGATTTCTTGACGCTGTGGCCTTCACCACCAAGAGTGTGAGCTATCATTTAGGGCACTGTTCCAAACAGTGGGTCCGGACCCATTTGTGGATCGCGGGCACAATTTTTAATGGGCCACGAGTAAATAAATATCCCTTTATTTTTTGTTTCCTACATTTAGTTTTTAATTATTATTATTTAAGAAATAAATAAATAAATCTAATACATTCCACAAACTAGAAAACAAATGATTAAGACCATATTTTCACTAGTTTGGGTCCTGGGGAGACATCAAATTTCTCTTTTGGGTCTCGAGCTAAAAAGTTTGGGAACCACTGATTTAGGGCACGGAGGTCATGACCTCTGCATACATGTGGATTCATTCAGACATTTGAACCACGTTTCTGCTGAACTGCCCACTGCATCAGACATACACACACGCACACACACACGCACGCTTTTTCTGCCTTTATTGATAGGATAGTAGGCTGACAGGAAATGGGGAGAGAGATGGGGAGATGACATACAGCAAAGGTCGCCGGAATCGGGAATTGAACTCGCGACACGCTGTCAAGCTGGATTACCAGCATATATGGTATGCGCCTGGACCGCTAGGCCAGCGGACGCCCCACGAGGGAATGCTTCACCACACAGTATAAAGGTCAGATCAGGTTACTGTGTGGAACGTGAACAACAATAACTAATCTAGGACACAAGATCAATAAATGTCATCATCGCTGGTGACCTCTGCTTTGGTTCTGACAACTGAACCAATATGAGGCAACAACAACACATCATCCCTCTAATAGAGCGTAGCAAAAATCCTGAAGGGGGCGTCAACAAGTGTCATTTGGTGGCGCGGACATCTTGGTGGGGTATAATTGACTTAACGTTGACCCAAAAAGGTTTGGGAACCAGTGGATTAGATCTACTTACAATGCAGCTCCATGGTTAGTGAGGAAAGGAGCAGAGAGGCCACACTCAGCCACAGTACCGTCTTCATCCTGCTGCCTGCTCCCTGTGTCTGCTGAAGCTCCACAGATACCTTCACCCACTGTCTGCTCTGGGTATGCTGAAGCTCTACAGATACTGTACCTTCACCCACTGTACTCTGACACTGTGTCCACACACGCCCCCTCACCATAACCCCGCCCCCACCCCCAGAGACGGATATCCACATGTTTACACAGATGAATAAACACACACGCACGCACACACACACACACACACTCGCAGGCACGCGCACACACACACGCGCACGCACGCACGCACGCACGCACGCACGCACGCACGCACGCACGCACGCACGCACGCACTTGTTGACCGTGATACAAACTCAGCAAAAAAAAAAAGGAAAAGCAGTCAGTCGGCTGCAGCTTGTTCAGAACGCAGGTGCAGGTGGCCTACTTGTCTGCAATGATTTCCTGGTATGTTCCCAGCAGAACCCTTAGGTCCTCTGGCACTGGTCTCCTAAATCTTCCAGAGGCTAGCACAAAAAGGCATGGGGAAGCAGCCTTTAGCTACTATGGTCCTAGCCTCTGGAACAGCCTGCCAGAGGCTCTGCGGGTCACCGAATCAGTTGACATTCTTAAAGGAAATCTTAATCTTAATCTTAATATATATATATATATATATATATATATATATATATATATATATATATATATATATATATGTAACAGTAAAAAGCTAAGCTAAGTACAGCTAAAGTATGAATGTATAGTTATCATGCAATGAGTGGTTAGCTAGCGCCATCTGCTGGTAGCTGGAAAGTCTATAAATGTGACCAGGTCATGTGACTATCATAGCAGTTGTTCTCTGCACTCTGCTGTGGTAAGTCACGTTCTGATGCTGCTCTGTAAAAGTATTATAAATTGCACTAAAGCTAACGTGAGATTTACTGTAAGATACACTGTCCTGTAACAGCAGTTGATATGTTGTTTCTGTGTGTTTTCGTTTTGTTGCTGTAACTCACGTTAGATGCACTATGTATTTGATACTGAAATCAATGTTATTTCTTCCTGTAGAAGTCAGAACCAGTGGAGGTGCTAACCACATATGTTTTGTGTCTTGAACCAACCCATTGCAGGTACTTGTTGTTGCACTAAATGTTTTGTATGTATTAAGTCAGACGTTCACAAGACTAAATGTTTGTTTGTATCAGCCGCCATTACAAAACAGCCACGTTGTTGCCTGCTGTATTTTCTGGTTACCGCCAGAGGGCGCCGTTTGGCCATTTTATTATCCATTTTGGTTGACGTCTGTGTTTTTGTATTTTCTTATTTCATTCATTATAAAAACGATAAAAAGGATGATGCAGGTCAAAAACAAGTTAAAACAGATTGTATTGAATTCATTGTAAAAGCATTATTGTTAAAACCCAGTTAAAACCACTATACGATCACATGTTAAAAAGATATACTGTTAAAACCACTGTAAACACATTGTTTAAAGTCACATCTTGTAATGCATTTCATGAGAATGTATAAGATGATATGTATGATGGCAGTTGAACTCTGCATTCTGCTGTGAAGTCAGAACCAGTGGAGGTGCTAACCACATATGTTTTGTGTCTTGAACCAACCCATTGCAGCTTCACTAAAGTACCACATCATCCAACCCAATGCCTCTGTGTGTGTTCTTGGCGGGACGGGTATACAGCGGTTACATATATATATATATATATATATATAATATATATATATATATATATATATATATATATATATATATATATATTTTTTTTTTTTTTTTTTTTCCTTCATAAACTAGGTCTTGCCATATTCACAGCACGGCCATCTTGGATTGCGTCATCATATAGGGTGGCACATAGATATAGAAACCTAGATACCTCATTGGCCTCTGCAGTTGGTTGGAGCGACCTGTTTCGTATGGTGGCCGCCATATTTCCGGGGGGCACGGGCACTGGCCAATCACAGCGTGTTGACTACTGGCCAATCACAGCACGTCTTTTCCAGGACTTGTCAGAATCTAGTTGTCCCGACCCCACCTGCCTCTGATTGGCCTACCGAACGTCCCCTTCTGTGATGCATGCGGAAGTTTCCAGCTTGCCCCACCTTTATATGTCTATGGGGTGGCAACGCGAGTGAGCCTGCATCTGAGTTATGTTCCACCGATTTCTTTTGACCAAATCGACAAATGGGCAGATGACAATGTCAACATCCCCAAAAGATTCAAAAGAAGGGCTACAGTAACTGGATTGAAGGGTACATCCACGATATTCAAGGTAAGTTAGGTTGCGACTCGCTATCTGTGCAGTGCTTGCGCCACCGTCATGTTAAAGGTAGGGTAAGTGATATATTTCTTTTATTTTTTTATTTTTTGTTAAAAGGCTAAAGTACTATATTCTGATAGTAATCATTGCTACAGAGCGTTTGTTCAGTCACAGGGGTCTCTCCAGTTCTTTAGTAAACAGAATATATGTACATTTTCAGGTAGGTGACAACATTTAAGCCAATCAGAAGAGAGTACTGAAAATGCATTTTCTGTTTAATAAATGGAGAAACCCAGGTTCGGGGAGCCCCGAAGGGCTCCTGAAGGGCCCTGGACACTTAGAAAAAAAAATTAAATTTTTGAAAGAACCAGGCTTCCCCCTTTCACCAGGGGAAGGCCAGGGAGCCCAGGGCCTCCCGGCACAGTGCCGGGTTCACACTCGCCCGCTCTACCCGCCCTGGGAGCCACCGTCCCTGGGCACGGAGGTGGGCCGGGGACCCCTGGGGGACCATGGACCGGGGACAGCGCCGGTATTGCGCCCCACGACAACAGGCTTTTCCAGGCTTTTCCAGGCTTGTGGATCTGCTCTTTTCCCACCCTTTTTGAGCCCAGATTTCGGCAATCGGAACAGCGGGTCGGCGTTGACCGCAACACGTCCAGAACGGCAGTCGTCGCAGAGCTGAGCATTGTAGCCCCAGAAGCT
>NC_137616.1:1434855-1499855 GCF_963280865.1 Gymnoscopelus braueri | reverse complement strand
GGGCGGAGAGAGAGACATGGAAACGGAATAGATTGAAGAGAGAGAGACATGGAAACAATAGATTGAAGAGAGAGAAGGATGGAAGCAGAATGGATTGATTGGACGTGTCAATCTATTGCCATTAACAGGAATCGAACCCTCGACCTTCGGATTGACGGGCTGCAACATTACCTATAGTGCTATAGCTTTGTCCAGGCTGAGGTTGTCTGTTGAAGATAAATGTGAACCAGTGAAAGCAGCCGATCTACAAGATCAGAAACACGTTGCTATCTGAAAAGTTTTGAGATTGTAGATCGGCTATTTTCAGAATGAAGTATGTCATACATTGCAAAAACATACCCTCTCAAATAAGTATTTCAGGTTACGTTTAACAATTGCACATGTATTAATTGACACAATCATGTTGTGTGCAATGCAACTTTAATGAAGTCCACATCAAGTGGGGCTTGAACTGGTATCCTTCAGGTTGTGAGGCACACGTTTAAGGGAGAAGCCATTGGACCAACAGACAAGAACCTGTGAAAAAGGACATCAGACAGATGATACAGTTTCACGCAAATAGCTGAAAAATCCTGGGTTTAAGTGTTTTTCAAACTGCTCAAAATTGCGGACAATCTAAGGGCGGAGCTTACTGGTCAACGTGATACATGTGTTCCTCATGAGTCAAGGCACATGTGTAAGCAGGTTTAATGGCTGTCGGCCAAACGAGGCATGACTTTTGCCTGTTTAAAGTTTGCACTTTCAAAAAATCGCTATAGCGCCTCCCTTTGACCAATTGGAGTAAGATTGGTTTCAGTAATATTTGGAATGACCCTCAACATTAACGCAAAGTTTCAAAGAAATGTGAGTCTGCATGTATGTGTTAGGGGCAGATGAATAATTGTCATAAAACTGCAATATTCATTGGCTCATTAAAGCTTCATTTTTTCACTTATGGAAAATCTTTTGTATAATTTTTTCGGCATAGGTCCAAAGTTCATGTGTAAAACGTTTCGTGCAGATTACTCAAAAATCCCAGGAGGAGATAGGTTTTAACTGTTTTTCATATAATTCAAAATGGTGGGAGATCTAAAGGTCAGAGGTCAAAAGTCAGAGGGTTAAAGTTGTTCATCATGAGTAGACGCATGTGTGTATTGAAGTTTTATGGCTGTAGGTCAAACAGGGCATGAGTTGTACCTGTTCAAAGTTGGCATTTTCAATTGAGTGCTATAGCGCCACCTTTTGACGAAAGATTGTGAGATTTATTTCTTGATAGTTTTTCATGACCATCTACCATATGGCCGAGTTTCGTAAAAAGCGACAGCACGGTTCACCCAGAACTGCGAAAAGTGGCAAAAGAAACAGAATACAGGGAATAATAAAACAGGTCCAGAGCTGAGCTCTGGCCCCGTAAATATACTTCCAAAATGTGCGAAAAAGAATCGAAACGATGCTATATGCATCTCATATCCGTCCAGAAAGAAGAGGTTCAGGAATTTCCACGGACTAGATACATCTACAACTAGCCATGGATACACGACGGCCATCTGTCCCGACCGAACTTCAACCTGTTGTTTGCACTTTCTCCATTTACGGCCTTACATCTACATAAACGTTCAGATTTCAAATATAAAGTGCTTACCGCATGGCCACTGATGTTACAATTGTGTATGGGCCCGCAGAAATACCCACATCTTCCGTATTGTTCAACAAAGATTTTTATACGATCGGTGGCCATTTTCTCATAGATTTATAATGTATCAAGAGTGCAATAGACTTCCCAACCGATATAGTCGCATAGTTGAAAGGATATGGTGAAAATGGCCACTGTTCAAATTAAAATGCTTTTTATTGAACAATACGGAAGATACGGGTACTTCTGCGGGCCCGTACATAATTGTAACATCCATGGCCATGGTTAAGGTACTAAAATAAACTACAGTACTCAAGTAAATGTCCTTTGTTGCTGTCCACCACTGCATCTCACCAGTGCTGATAAAGCCTATAAGCTAATTGGCAATATGGCCAAGTAAGACATTGTAAACAAAACATGCATGTCAATATTGGACTGTCAAATATTGATATTAACTGAGTATTGTCATTTTATGATTGTATGGGTGCTATTACTGTATGTGTGTGTGTGTGTGTGTGTGTGTGTATATATATATATATATATATATATATATATATATATATATATATATATATATATATATATATATATATATTATGTATGCATGTAATACACACACACACACACACACACACACGCGTCTATAACAAGTAAGACGCGCGAACGCGGGAAGCGAACGATTTTTTTTTAAAATAAATATGAAAAAAAAAAATGAAAAAAAAGTAACCAATAAAAAAATACAAAAAAAAAAGTTAAAAGTTAAAAGGAGCATCTTAGAAAAATACAAATTCACCAAAAAAAACCTGAATGTTTTTGAACAATTCAACAAAGTGTTTGAAGTGCCTGTTTCACTCACTTCCGGGGGGCGGAGCCAAAATCCGAGCCCGAAGTATTTGTTCGTAGACCCCCACTTAGGGGGGGTAGAAAAAGTTTCGGAGCGATTCGGGCACTTTTCATTTAACATGGGGTTTCAATGGGGAGTTTTTAGGAGCCTTCTCCGGGGCGTGGCTTCCGGGGGAAGGGGCGGGTTTAAACGCAACCTTGACAGGTGTGTTCAGTTTTCAAAGACCTTTCATTTGATGTATGGTACGTCTAAATTGGACATTTACTTATCTCAGAGGAGCTGCACGCAGGCAGTGCACACAGAGACACAGAAACACAGAGACACAACCCGAGCACGGTCTCACACAGAGACACAGAGACACAACCCGAGCACGGTTCCATAGTAAGCTCCACTTGCGAAGGTGCGCCTCCTTCCGCTGCGTTCGCAATTATGGCAAAACAAACCTGCACAAATATCATGCATCCTCAGTAAGAATGTACAAACATTCCCGTGTCATTGCATCCCTGTTCCATCTCTGTGATAACTCAGACATCTTTACATCGTTGACAGCTAATACACCAGATGTTGTGGTTGATTAACCCATCTCTCTCCCAGCATACCTCTCTCGCCCAACCAAATCCCATTCACACAGACTCCTCTTAAAGGGGGCATACGACATACAGTACCCTCATTTTACAACACTACCCCCACTATGGATGGTAATGTATCACAATTCCACTCCATCTGTGCATTTACAATTTACTCCACCAACATCTCAGCAGATAACATGGCCCAAGGCAAACTAAGCATTTTTTTATTTATTCTTTCAGGTAAGGCATCATTGGTAGACTTAGCAAAGTGGGCATATTATTAATCAACTATAAAACAGATTACACCAGTGGTTACTGGATAGGCATGCTGCACCTCTCTGTTCGCCTGCTATTCATTTCAAGTAACATACAAATAACACTGCTCAGGTTCAGAATAACAAAGTATGAGAGTAACCATTTGTTTGAACATACTGTGAAATCCACAAGTCCTTTTTTTTGTCTTTCTACCTAAGAAGTTCTGGGTAGACTACCATCACTCCTGGTGAGATCAGGGTGTCATTCTTGCCCTTTTTCAGCAAAGAACTCACCACTAACTATGTTTTTATTTTAAACAGTTCAGTTCAGTCTGTCACCCACTCCCCAACCTCCACCTGTCACCTGTCAACGGCGAGTCCCCTATACCACCGGGAACCATGCGACCGCCACTCCGAAAGTGATTATTCAAGCCTCTGCATATAAACTTGTCCGTAAAACCGTGTGTAATATGCAGCTGTGATGCTCAGCAGATCTACAGCAGATCTACAAGCTCTACAGCAGATCTACAAGCTCACATAGGCTACATGTAGCCTACAGTATGTTGTGTATTGTGTAAAAATATAAATAACCCCCCATTAATAATACACGATCAGTAATGACTTTGTGCTCCATTGTAAAAAATATCTGATCTACAAGCTCACAATAATTATGAGAATAAAAGTAAAACAACGGTTGACACTATTCTAAAATGAAGGAAAAACACAAACATCTATATATCAGTCATTGTAAATGTTTAATATAATATTAAAATAACAAAATCTTATTTTAAATGTGGTACATCAGTCATTGTAAATGCTTAATATAATATTAAAATAACAAAATATGAATTTAAATGGGTACAAAAAAGTAAGTCAACTTCATTATGCTTTTGTAAATGCTTAATATAATATTAAAATAACAAAATCTTATTTTAAATGGGTACAAAAAAGTAAGTCAACTTCATTATGCCTGCATAGCCTAATGCATGGTTGCAAATAGGATTTTGTTATTTGAATATTTTATTTAACAAGGTTTGGCATTATAGATCAAATTCAGACTCTTTTCTGTGTTTCTATGTAGCCAATTAATAAAATAAACAAGTCTATAAGGTCAAGGTGGGCAAAGAAAGAGTAGAAAAGCCATTAGTTATCTTAATGAAGTAAACAACAAAATAATAAAGTAAAGTTATTATTCCGCTATTATTATTATTATGACTCTTCGCTCCAGTAAATTTCATATAAGGACCTTCTCATGATCCTCTTTACCCAGCACCCCAACAGGTGATGCGCATTAAAATCTGCAATTTCTAATTAAAAAATTGCCATTAGGCTACTGGGTTGTGGAAGGACATGTGCGCTCTTGCAGTTACGGGCGAAAGTGGTTATAAAGGTAAAATATAAATCAAAATTGGACTTAAGTACTGTACGTGAGTAAATGTACTGTTACTTTGCACCGCTACTTGCAAATTTAATGGACGGGCTAAAGTGGTTATGGGCGAAAGTGGTTATAAAGTAAAAAATAAATCAAAATTGTACTTAAGTACCGTACTTTGCACCACTACTTGCAAATTGAATTAAAAGAAAATTACCCAAACGGGCTAAAGTGGTTAAAAAAATTTAAAAAAAGGACTCGCCTACACAAAATTGTGTATGCAGTGCGAAACTGCATCCCAATATTGGTCCAGGGTCCTCCCTCCTCGCCGGTACTGCTGCCGGAGCCTTCGAAGCCTGTTTGAGAAAATCACAAGTTCATTAATATTAGTAATGAATTATTATAGTAATATTAATGTTAGGGGATCACATTTCTGTCGTGCACAATAAGTTATATATAACAGGCCAAAAAGGCCAGTCCACTGCATTTCAGTGCTTCTTCTCCTTCCCCCCTGAGGAGGCTCCTCAAATGACCAGGAGCCTCCTAGGCCAAAGCCTCCACCTGCTCCCTGGACCCCATGCATACAGCCTTTTTTATTATTAAATTATTCTTAGTATAAAGAAACTCTCAAACCTCTCCTTCAGCTCCATTTGCGCCGCTGGGCCGGTGGTGGAGACCTGCGTTCGGCGATGCCGCATACGGTCTCCACCAACTTCTGCTCGTCCTTCAGCTTGCGGAGGAACAGCCAAAGAGAAGGGTGACGCACGCCCACCCTGTTGTTCCATCTGTGATGGAAACCGGAAATAATCATAGATTTATAAGAACTACGCTACATGCAGCACCCATAGCACATTGCCTATTGACATTTCAGTCCCACGTTGCTCAGTGCAAATAGAACAGATTTGGAATGAAACATTTATAATAATATTATTAATAATAATAATAATACTAATACACCTAATAATAATAATAATAATAAAGTTAATGAATTGTTACCTTCCACACGGTTGCTATTGTCAGAGCGACGGCCATACACACTCCACAGTGGCGGCGGGAAGAGGGCCTGCTCCCCCACGTAGGTATCTTCAAAATACTGGATGAAGACACCCAACGTGGGGTAGCGGCAGAGCAGCTGGCGGGTTTGTCGGGTTCTGACAAAACGGCGAAAATTCTGCCTCAGGACGACAACCGGGAGGCAGCCTGTGACCATAGCCTTCCTCACCCACTCCTGTGGCCACTTCAAGTGCCTGTCCTGCCCGTATGGAACTGCAAAAGAAGAAGTAAAAGTTACTTACTTACTAAAATACTAATTTCATATGCACTCAGCACTCAATAGTTATGTGTTTTACAAAATAACAAAAAAGCTTCTACCCAATGAATGGTAATACTATTTTGGAAAATTATAATTATAATACGCTTCATTACCCTACATCTCATGCTGCTTTATCTGTAACAGTATACTAATTTCACTCACATATAGCCATGCTACTAGACATAACCAACAACACCTCTATATTTTAATACTTTGTTCTTTATCCTGTGAAGAAATCACACTTTACTCTTTGTTGTGTTCTGTTAATACACCATTACTGACCAACGTCCTGCAACTTCCTCCAAAGCGACTGGCAAAGGTGGAAAAAGCAGCCATTTGTGCTGGTTGTTGGCAGCTCAGCCTGGAAGGCATTGATCATGGCCACCTCAAAGTCTGTTAGGACTGAGTCAGGGCTCCTTCTTGTACATGGATGAATAGAGGGAGGGATGGAAGGATTGACGCACAGACAGACAGATAGATGGTAGATAAGAGGGATAAATAAGGATTATTCTAGTTTACACAAAATATTAAAAAGCCAGGTACAGTGAGATACAGTGAGCGTCGACAACACACACACACACACACACACACACACACACACACACACACACACACACACACACACACACACACACGCGCGACAACAGAGAGGTGTGTGATGTACAAGCTACAAGTTTGTTCGGTCACAGGGGTCTCTCCAGCTCGCTCTCCAGCCCGCTAGTAAACAGAATTTAGTACATTTTCAGGTAGGTGACATCATTAAAGCCAATCAGGAGAGAGGACTGAAAATGCATTTTCTGATTAATAAAGAGCTGGAGAGACATGGGAGACTCCTTTTACTGAACAAACACTCTATAGCAATGATTACTATCACAATATAGAGCTATTTAACACGTATTTTAACCAAAGTAAATCACTTACCCTACCTTTAAAGTACCAAAAGTAGAAAGTACTCATTGTGCAGAATGTCCCATTTCAAATGTATAAAAATATTTTGAAAATAGCAGATGTACAAGCTCACCAGGTGTCACATCGTGACTCCTTGTGAGCTTGTACATTTGATATTTTCAAATGGCCTAAATGTATATAGGGCTGAAGTGGGTAATGTAACTTGTAACTAAAGTTTTCAAATAATTGAAGTGGAGTAGAAGTGAAAGTATTGGAAATACTCAAGTAAAGTACAAATACCTCTCATTTTTACTTAAGTACAGTACTTGAGTAATTGTACTTAGTGACTTAACACCACTGGTTATATTATGCTATTACTTTAACTTGCTTTTTTCACATGCAATGGTAGCTTCAGAGGCACATCTTTGTAGTTTTTGTATTTTGTATAGCACATTTCATATACAAAGGGAATTCAACGTGCTGTATACGGTATATGCTATAAACATAGTCGCCATGAAAAAGGCATTTACAGAGAACTAAAGAATAGATGGAATAATTTTTAAAAAGCCCTGAAAAAATAACAATTTCTGTGTTGAAACTTGGCTGTCTGACGGGCAGCCGCTGTCCAAGGTGCTGAACCCTATTTCGCTGTCCATGGTGCTGAAGTTGCTGCATCAGCAGCGTAACAGGTGACATTTAAAGGGCTGGTTTTATTTTCCATTCGGTGTGTTAAAGATCTGATCTTGGCATTGAATTCCAGTGGTGTAAAGTAACTAAGTACATTTACTCAAGTACCGTACTTAAGTACAATTTTGAGGTATTTTCAGTTTCTTTAGTATTTCCAAATTTCAACACTTTTACTTCTACATCTCAGAGTGATAACATTGTACTTTTTACTCCACTACAATTATTTGAAAACTTTAGTTACAAGTTACTTTGTATATTTAGATTATTATCATAAAACAAAAATCAACCACTTCAGCCCTTTATACATTTCAGACATTTTAAGATAGCATAACTTGTAGATCTGCTATTAAAAAAAAAAAAAATGGAACTTTGGTACTTTTTACTTTTGGTACTTTAAGTACATTTTGATGCTAATACTTTTGTGTGACACACACACTTACGGTTCTTCTGTGAGACGCTCGACCCTCCTCTTGACGTGGCGGAGGGCGGCACGATACATCACCTCCGTATTCCCGCTCATTAGGATCATCACGAATGGCACCACCCTGTCCATGTAGAGGTCATGGATCGTTACGAATTGGACGAACGGCCTTGGGCAGGTCTTGAACTGGATCTTGAATTAGGTCCATAAAGATCTAAAAACTAAATTCAAATTTCATTTCATTCATACTGATACAAATTAGACCTATATCATATTATTGCAGAAAACCCTTGTAAAAATATTCGGACCCAGCACCTTTTGCTTGTACAAGCATTGATAATATTTAATAGTTAAATAGATTATAGGCTACATTTCATTTGAATGACAGGACGTTGTATGGAAGAAAGGTTCTAACCTTGCGGCACTGGCTGAGCTTCGTGAAGTTTGCTTCGGTGCCAAACACCAGAAAGCCATGCTGCCGGTGTTGTTTGGAGAGGAAGTCGTCGTCCCCCCCAGGTCATGGCCCATTCGCCCTCCACGACGACCTCCTCCACGGTGTGGGGGACGGCAGGCATCAAGCTGGCCCGCATTCTCTCCAGCCGTGATTTCACAGAATTAAATGGTGGCATATGCCGCACTTTTGCAGCTTGGGTCAGGGCGTGGTCGTAGACCCGCTTAACGGGGAGGGTAGGATCGGCCGCCACGTGCCAAAGCATCTGCTCTCTGTGGTGGCGACCAAATCCTCCTCCGCCGCGTGACCATGGTCTCGAGGAGGCCTCAACACCACTATTGCTGGGTCCTCCGCCTCTACGTCCAGCAAACGTGTCTGCATGTAGACATTACACCCACGGTGGGCGCAACGCCAATACATCTTTTCGGCCGTCACTTTATTGCGGAGGTATTGAAAGCTGTCTGGGATGAGGGTTTTCCCTCCTCGGCTGTTTGCCACCTGTAAATACGGCACTGCTAGACAGTCCTTTTAAGCTATCGATAAGAGTGAACACAGCAGAAGGTAACTATAAAAAGTGCTCCTCGGAGCACAGGTCTCCGCCAGGTGAGGTACATTATTGTGGCCTCCTGGTGGCGCTATAATGTGAAAAGGGTGGCATTTCTTCTTAGGCCTTTCACGCAATCCGACACTGCATTCATGATTTGAACCATTTTGTTCCAAAAATGGGTTTTGCTAAATTAGACCTGCTTGTGGCACTATAACAGGCCAATGTGAAAAGGGTGGCATTTCTTCCTCGGCCTAGTGGGAATTTGTTCATGATTTGAGGCATTTTGTTCAAAACGAACCAATCCTGCAAACTTTGGAAGCCAACCTTAGTCAATGAGGATGGAATCTGGGAAATCGGACAGATACAGGTTGATCACATGACTATAGAGATACTGTGTACCGATTTGCATGACGTTTGGATAAAATATGTAGGAGTTATATCAAAAGATGGGTTTTGCAGAAAGCGGCCTCCTGGTGGCGCTATAACAGGCCCATGTGAAAAATGTGGACGGACGGACACACACGGACGGACGGACGGACAGGGTGGAAAACATACTCTCGCCATGCCTTTCAGCCTGGCGGAGACAATACCACTGATAGGGTCAGGGCTGCCAACATTGCACAGTCAGAAAGATATCAATCAATCAATCACCTGTTTATCTTGCAGAAACAAATAGCTTCTGTTGTATGCTTGGGATTCTGCCTCAGGTGGTACTTTCTAAAAGTGTGCATGCACCTCTGTGCATGTGGATGTGTATGCGTTCATAGCATGCAATGCACGTTCCACTCAAGACCGATCAAATAGGTCAATTCAAGCGATCTCACCAGGAGAGTCATTAAACAAGTGCATCCAGAAACAATCATAGAAAAGAAGCAGCAATTTCTGTGGAAATAGCTGTTGTGGTACCATTGTCTGCTTAGAGGGAGTCATGTGAGAAAAAAACAGATCTACACAATGCCTTGCAATGTGAAACACTGTTTGCTTGTAGATCAGTTATCTTTGTACAGCAACACTACGGAGAGATATGTCAGTCTAGCTCACTGGATAGTCTCGCTGGTCCTTAGCAGATCTCCAGGCAGATTATGCAGGCTCCTATTCCCAAGATAAGCACTCGAGGGCGGACATAGGTAGCGAGGAGAGTTGGTCCACCGTGGTGGTGTTACTAAGACCATTTAGTTGGGTCATCTGTGGCACTTCCGTGACCGTGGAGAGCGAAGGTCCGTTTCTCAATGGATTTGTCATCTAGGAGGGTTATTAAACAAATTTAGCCGGGGTGTCTTTTTTAAAACGGCGGGGAAAATTTGTGAGAGACCAAAACCCAAAATGGCTGCCGTGAAAATGAACTTTTTAATGGTTTGACCTACAATGATGCACAATACATGGTTTCAGAGCTTATTTTGGTCAAGGAATACATATATGGTGTTTATATAATGATTTGACCAATTGTCGACCATCAAATGCAAGATGGCTGCCAATTATGAGCTCCAAAAGGGAGTTTTTTTCAAAATCGTCACAGAGCCTTCATATTAGGCTCAAATGAAAGCTCTGCTCATGATGAGTTGAATAATATACAGTATAAGTACACAGAAGTCATCTCTGAGGTCAATAAAGTCAATGTTTGTGTGTAAACAGCAGTTGCTGATTTGCGGTTTCCCATTAAATAGGGTAGGCTACTGACACTGCGCAAAAAACAAGGTTTCAGGCTATGAAAACAGATGAAAATTAGATGTAAATTCAGTGAAAATTCCTGTATTTACATGAGCTAAACCACTCGGAAAACTCAAAGTTTTCTGAGTCAGTAAAGACTGGTATCGTACCAAATTAAGTATGCGTGACCCCCTGCTGGGGCTGCTGCCAGAAAATCACACCTTCAGCCCTAACCTGGATTTCCACAATTTGGGAGGGGGGAGATCTCCCCCCTCCTCCCTATCTAGAGTAATGCTACTGAGCATGTGCAATAAGCCACCTATGATTGGCTGTGACCTATACTAGGTGGGCAATCATCCCTCCCTTATTTTGGGGGTCACATTGTGAGGGGGGGGGGGGGGGGGGATGGGGGCTCACAAGGTGACCCCCCTCCTAGGGATCTAGGGGGGTGGTGCCCCCCCTTATTTTATTTATATATATATATATATATATATATATATATATATATATATATATATATATATATATATATATATATATATATATATTTATTTATTTATGAATGTATATATATATATATATATATATATATATATATATATATATATATATATATATATATATATTATTTATTTATTTAGTTATATACACACACACACACACACACACACACATATATACATACATGATTCTGAAAACAAATAGGCAACAATCTCAGTCAGGTAAATTGTGTTTATTGATAAATAAAAAAAACAGTATACAGTATAAATAAAAAAAACAGTATACAGTATACTTTGGCTATTCAAAAATAGCAGATCTACAAGCTCATAGTGTGGTACTGAGTGCAGCGCTGTGAGAATGCCCGACTTGCGGTTGGAGTTAGTACAGAGGCCTTGATAGGGTACAACCAAAAAGGTGTATTTATTTTGATTGTTCACCGACAATACAAACAATACATGAACACAGGAAGCTCGCCACACAGGTGACATGGTGGTGTCCAGCTCTCATCCTACCACCCTCTGCCCTTCTAACTTGGTCCAGCCCAATTACTCTGGCCACAGGCACAACTTACAGGGACATGTTAAGCTTTCAATAATCACCCAGCATTCCCTATATTGCACTACTCAAACATATTGCTCTCATCACACTCATACCCATTACACATTGCACTTGCCCTTCATTTCCTCTCTCCTCTCTCCAAGCTCTTCAATCCTCATGGTGCTGGCCAGGCTATGGGAGAATCTCAGTCACAACAGTCCTCTCCATTACATTACATTACATTACAGTCATTTAGCAGACGCTTTTATCCAAAGCGACTTACAATAAGTGCATTCAACATAGGTAGGGAACGAAAACTACTAATCACCAGAAGTCCTTAGTGCATTATCTGCAAAAACAAGCAACCAAGAGTATACCTAGCGCTAAGGTAAAAGTGCAATATATCAGCTACCTATTTCCTTAAACAGATGAGACAAAATAGCTAGATCAAATGAGCATGAGCTAAAACAAATAAGTGAATCGACTAAACAAGATCCAATAAACAATCCAATAATCCAATAAACAATACAGCAATAGAAAACAAGCGTTCGTACAACTAGTTAACAACAAGTAGGTCAGGCAGAGAGGAAGGGTAGTGTTTCCTGAAGAGGTGAGTTTTCAGCCTGCGGCGAAATATGGGCAGTGACTCTGCTGTCCTAACATCAGTGGGAAGTTCATTCCACCACTGTGGGGCCAGAACAGAAAAGAGTCGTGACCGTGTGGATCGGCCAGAAGGACCCTTGAGTGACGAGGCAATCAGTCGCCCCGAGGTGGCAGACCGAAGTGGTCGGGCAGGGGTGTAGGCATCGACCATAGCCCGGAGGTAGGAAGGAGCTGTTCCTTTCACTGCCCTATAGGCTAGCACCAGGGTTTTGAACTGGATGCGAGCCGCTACGGGGAGCCAGTGTAGAGAGCGGAGAAGGATGGTTGTGTGGGAGAACTTGGGGCGGTTGAACACCAGACGAGCCGCAGCTTTCTGAACAAGCTCCAGGGGTTTGATGGCAGATGCCGGAGCACCAGCAAGGAGGGAGTTGCAGTAGTCCAGGCGGGAGATGACGAGAGCCTGGATGAGCACCTGGGCTGCCTTCTCCGTGAGGAAGGGGCGAATCCTCCTGATGTTGTAGAGCAGGAATCTGCAGGACCTCGTCACTGATGCGATGTTTGCCGAGAACGTCAGTTGATCGTCCAGGGTCACACCCAGATTCTTCGCAGTCCGAGTTGAGGTCACCACAGCATTATCAATGGTGATGGCCATGTCTCGGTGCGGACAGCCCTTCCCCGGGAGGAACATCAGCTCGGTCTTGTCCAGGTTGAGCTTCTCCTCTCCAAGTTCTTCAATCTTCTGGACTTGAACAGGACACTCTCACACTTTCCCCCTCTCAGGCTATGGGAGGAGGAATGCATATAAATACACATATATTACCCCTCTCCTCAATACCATGGGGACACTCGCACCTCCCCCCCCCCTCTCTCCAAGCTCCTCAATCAACATGGGCTTGGTAGAGGCTCTGGGAAACATCTTCACACTTGGTTGTAGTTCTCGTTCACTTTAGTTCATAGAGTCAATGTCCATTAAAATAATATTAGGCACGTGCTGCTGGTGAGCGGGGGAACCAGGCAAACTGCCCACTCATCTGTCCTGCTGACATCCAGTAGGCCTATGTGCAATTTGCTCAGATGTGCTCACCCATTGTTCAATGTCATAATTGTGTGGCGATAAAAGCAGCCTGGGCTCTGTGGAGTGGTGGCTCCCCACCCTGGTCTCCTCAGCTCCTTCTCGACACTGCTCTCGACACACGGACTCTCTCCCCATGTGCTGGTCTTTGGCTGCCCGACGAGAGGATTCTTTCTCCATGGGCTGGTCTCTGGCTGCCCATGTCTGGAGTGGACCACAGACCTCCACATCTCGGCACGCTCCTCCAGCCTTCCCTCTGGCTTCGCTGCTGCCATGGCCCCTGGTCAGCTGATGAGCCCACTCTGTCCTCTGGCACCTCCGGCTTGTCTCCCTCCTCTGAACTTCTTAGCATGGCCTTTCTCCATCAGTCTCCAGACATGCAGTCCTGGTGGTCATCAACTGTAAAACATAGAATAGCAATTAAATTATGTATTAAATTACCATTATTACAGGAACACAGAATGTAAAACAAAAAACATCTTACAAACAGTTCCATATAACTTACCCTCAATCTTCTCTGTCGGCTCTTCATTGAGGCATTCATCTTTTTCTTCTGGTCATTATTCTCTGGCTGGTCCAGGCGATGGCTTCTTTTCAGAGACTCAAGTGAGTCCTGCAAGCAGCTAAAATACAAGGAAAATACAATTAGGATCTATTTAGTTGTTTATCTACACAAACAACACAATTCCACATCTACACTGCTCTAAAAGAGAACTTACATGTGACTGCAATTTTAACTGGCCCCTGTAAAAGTCTACGCTGGTGGAAGATGTACTTATATATTTTACTTAAGTAAAAGTAGCATATATTTTCTTACCCGTTATAACGACACGGTCTACGTCAGGGAAAGCAATGCCGACCTGATCCAACATGGGTCATCGCTGCAAGATTATGTGGAGAATTGATACTGAAAATAGAAAAGCAGCATGTTAGTTGATTCCAGAGCAGACACACTGCCACCAGTTGCAGAGTGCAGACTGCAGCCACCCCCATTTGGAACTCACACCTCCACCCCCGTCCTGTTCAAAGCCTATATCAAACCCCACCTTCCCCCTCCCCCTAATTCAAATCTCCCTTAGTCTTAGCTTAAAGGTAGGGTAAGTGATTTGCTTTGGTTAAAATTAGTGTTAAATAGCTCTATATTCTGATAGTACTCATTGATATAGAGTGTTTGTTCAGTATTAGGAGTCTCCTTGTCTCTCCACCACTTTATTAAACAGGAAATGCATTTTCGTTTCAGTTTCAGTTTCATTTCCAATTTTATCCAACCAGGACAGAGAACTCAATCAGGATACAGATTAAACAAGTGAAATTGGAAGTGATGACACTAAGAAATGAGCAGATAAAATTTGAACTGGAACACTATACAAATTAAGCTTAAAAATGGGTACTTTCTCCTGATTGGCTGAGACTTTGACACCTACCGAAAAATGTATTTTCTGTTTATTAAAGAGCTGGAGAGACAGGGAGACATCTGTTACTGAAAAAACACTATATAGCAATGATTACTATCAGAATATAGTATTTTAACCTTTTAACAAAATACTTTTTGTTTTAACCAAAAAATATCACTTACCCTACCTTTAATGTTTTCTTTTTAGCCTTTTTAAGAATTTCTCTCCTGATAAAGTTGTTTGTTTTGTTTTGTTTTGTTGTAAAGCGACTTTGGGTACTAAGAAAAGCGCTATATAAATGTTATGCATTGTTATTATTTAGCTGGGGTAAATTACACAGTGATACAAACAAACAATTCATTACCTTTCTTGTGAATCAAGTCTCAGGGCATTGTTTTCAGAGTTGTGTAAACGGCTCACAGTCTCCTGCAAACAGAATGATTCACAAAGTTAGTTGGGACTATAAAAGCATAAAGGCCTTCTCTCCTTGGGTGGACACACACAGCATGCATGAATCAGTGGAATTCTCAGTCCTTAGTTCTGAAGTAGCCTAAAAACTAAGTAAAACCCAAAGGAAATGTATGTATTAACTCAAAGATAACAAAGGGGAAACTGTAAACTTAATACATGTAACAGAGGATTTTTTCTTTCAAAAAACAAATAATCTGACAACTCTGCAGACATGTAATTGATAAATGCAAATTCAGTTAGTTTGCAAAAACAAACAAATTTCACAATTACGACATAAAGTGTTCCAGGTTTCCTGCTACAGTAATCCATGGCATATAATATTATGCTCTTGTGATACTAGTGCAATACAATATAATGTATCCTACTAACAATTTATAAATACGTCATGTAGGCTTGAAGCTTACCTTAATTCAAGTATGTTGAGTCAGTCAGCTAGTCAAGTCAACTGATTTTCATCTGGCTGCAGTGGATGGCAGTTAAGATTTCAAAAATGTGATTACCTGATTGGCCAAACAGAGAAGGAAAGTCATTGGTTGTGAATGGCTGTGCTGTAGAGAGACACTGCAGCATTCACATGATAATTAGCAACTTTGGTCAAAGCTGTCTGGAATGGGAAATGTTGTTATACTTTATAACATCTCAGAGGCAACTATTGCACTTTTTACTACAATGTAATTAATTAAAAACTTTAGTTAAGATACTTAGATTTAGATTAAGAGTATACATAAAAAAAAATAGATTAACAAATTAAGCCCTACATTATACAAAGCATTGCAATGTGATTTTTTTCAAAAGACCATAGTTAAGATTTAGACGAGTTAAATTACTTTTTAGATTTAGATTATTTAAAAAACATAGATTAACAAAGATATTGAAAAAAAATTATATTGTTTTGTTCCATTTTTGCAACGTAAACCTGCCAAACCTGTGTTTTATTGCTGATTAAGCTCATTTGGGGAGAGAGAGAGAGAGAGAGAGAGAGAGAGAGAGAGAGAGAGAGAGAGAGAGAGAGAGAGAGACTCTTTATATGGCAGCATTCCAACAGCAATACACATCTTCATGTTCATTAAAGACAAAACTAAGTGAACCCAAAAAAAAGAGGACCCAGCACAGCGAAGGAACCCAAAGTCAACACTCTGCACCAATTTTTTAAACCTGAAAATCTCTTGCTTGATAAAACACCCTCTTCCTGTTAACCTGTCCTCATCACCCCTCATCCCGACATCTACATTACTATTGTATTCTTGGGAACAGATATGGGAAATGTTCTTATTCACTTAGATTATACAAAAAAAAAGATTAACAAATTAAGCCCTTAACAAAAATATTGAAAATTATATTTTAGTTTTGTTCCATTTTTGCTTTGGCAATGGGGAGAGGGAGAGGGAGAGGGAGAGAGAGACCCCCTCTTTAAACAAAGAGTGAATTTGGATGTCAAAGGAAATGGCCAGTCTCCTGCTGGGTCTTTGTCTGGCAGAGGAACGGTAAATCACTGATTTCCAAATGTATATAGACAAATTTCACAGTAAACATTTTCAACTGTAAATTTCCAATGACATACAAAAACACCAGCAAACTGCGGGTTTACTGAGCAACTGCAATTGCCCGAATTTGCCCATTAATGCCTCTTTTCATGCAGTGTGAGAATATGACTGATGGCATACGACAACCATGACTATGGGAGGTGGTTGCCAGACTACTGGGCAATGCTCTCTTCACTGTCAGATGAGCAAATGGAGTTCTTCAACGATCACTTTACCCAGTCGATGACAGGGCTACCTTACTCCTGCCAGCCCCTCGATCTATGGATAGAAACAACTATGAATCTGAACTCAAAGCTAAAGCAAGGATGGACTCAGCTTTTACAGAATGAGAAACAACTGTTTTCGACAACAAGGAACGCAAACAACGTTGCAAGGGTGAAGTCTACTGTGAAGCGGGGCCTCCAGTACCAGCGTCGTCACAGGAAGCATGTCGAATGCCAGCCAGCGAGGATGAAGAAGGATGAGCAAGCAGTTCAGGACCTGCAGACATGCATGAGGGATTTTGAAGCTGACCCATTTGACATCTCACCTACACTGAGGTCACTACAGTCTGGCCTGGTTGCCTCACCAGAGTTACTGCATGACCTTAAGACTGCAATTCCAGATGGCCAAGCGCAGGTCGAGACTTTTCTATCTGCACACCTTCTGGTGCTCTTATGCAGGTGGCCCATATGGAGAGATCAGGACTTGTGGCCCTGGTGGACCTAGCAGAGGGATCTGGTATGATAAAACTTGAATCAGCCCTTGAGAGAAGAGTGACAGAGGAGTGCCTTTCACTCTTCAATGTGGATGGGTCAATGCGCAACACTGTGAAGAGCAAGATGTTAGAGGTTTTCACCCTAGAACCAGTTCCTGAGAAACCACAGAACCATGTGAGCCTTGTAGACATGGGTATGATATGGCGGCTTGCCACCCCCACACCTGAGGACAGAGAGGCTAGGAAGCGGGATGGTTCAGAGTACTGTTGGATTGACTACCTGCATAAAATCTGCGCAATTATCTTCTCACGCCATGCCAATGTTTACCTCATCATTCTCATCAACGACAAGTATGACCTTCCCTTCAGCATCAAGGATGATGAGCATGATCGTCGGGCAGCAAAACATCGACAGGTCCCAAATGTCTTCCCGAAACCCCAAGACAGGTTCCCAGGTGCTGCTGAATTCAGTGAACTCATGGTCAACTCAGGAATCAAGGTCAGACTGCAGAAACTTGTGAAAGAAGAGCTGAAAACACAAGTTGGTCAAGTGCAGGGTGATATCATATACTGTGAGGGAGAAGTGTCAACCAACCTCAGCACTGGCGTGGCTAAAGGAGACTATGTCTTCAAACATCCAGAGGCAGATAAAATGCTGCTCTCAGCCTATGCAAAGGTGAGGACCACCAACTACACTGGACCTGTTGTTCTAGACTGCGGAGACACAGTCGTGTTTGTCCAAGCATCGCAACAAATCAAAGGTGATCTGCTGATCAAGCACAAGAATGCATTTATCAACTGCCGTGCCATGCTCTCTGAAGAGGTTGCAGACATCATCAGACCTCTCCATGTGATCATTGGCAGTGACCACACCTCAGGCTTCTATGGGCATGGAAAGAAGAAGGTGTTGGAGAAGGTAATGGTAGTTCCTGAGGCAAGAGAGCTCCTGGGACGAGTGGGTGAGAGTCTGGAGTTGAAAGATGAATTGAGAGCAGATATGAAAGCATTTGTCCTCTCAATTGTTTACGCCGAGAGTGCAGATGTTACGTGTGGCCAGGCCAGAGCTTCCAAGTGGCACAAATTGAAGAAGAAGTGTACGATTCGTCTCCCACCTGATGAGGACACCTTGGATCTTCATGTGGAAAGGACAAACTACATTACATATTGCCAGCTCCATTACAACCTTCAATAACATCCTTCCCCCATTGGTTACGGCTGGGAACTAGTGAATGGGAAGTGCCGGTCAGTGCGCCATACCCTCCCCCCCTTGCTCCAGCAGCTCACAACTCAGATGAGAGTAGCAGTGATGACGAATGGAGTCAGTTTGGAGAATCAACAGATTCTGATGAAGAATAGTAATTCTATCTCCGGTTCTCATCAACCATCAACAACAAGTTGTTACGTTATATCGTCTGCTTAGCTTAGCCTACTTTATATCCATCCCTACTCTGTATTTTGTGTTTTCTACCAGCCTTTTCTCTCCACCCTTATTTCCTTTATTTCTATAATATTGTGATGTGAACATTAGTGTGTTTTATTCTAACAATTATATTTTCAGTTTGACTTTACATGGTTGCTGTGTCAGCCAGAGGGTAGCCTCGGAAACCCAGGCTTTTTTTTTTGTTACAAAAGAAAAAAAGCCTGGGGGAGCGATGTAGGAACGATGGTCTTGGACCTTGTTATCTCCTAACCAATCAGAGTGCAGAGGGGCGTCGCTCTAAATTTGGTGACGTCAGCGTGCTCCGTGCACAGGCCAAGGGGGGGAGGGGAGGGGAGGCGGGGACATAGATTGGTGAAGCAATAGGAAGCCACGCACAAATCCAGGCGGCTGTGTTTGGGTCCGCCCTTCAAGACCATGGATTGAGCTCGTAGCCTCAGGCTAGCCAGAGGGAGACGCTGTTGCCTCCAAATTTGCCCGTTAGGCCATTAGGCTACTAGTTGATCAATTATTATTTTGGAATACTATTTGTTGAAGCATCATAGTTATGCTAATGTACTGTACCAGTCATGTTTTTCGTTTCCCCATCCCTTTATTTTCATTTGACTCATTTATTATCTTTTAGTATTTCTGAGAAAAACTAAAAATAGAAACTCCCTTTTGACTGTTCACCTTGTCGTGGTAAGGGAGCTTGAGTACCTCAGTGAACCCTGTGAGCTATGCCAGTAGGAGGAAACTCCTAGCAGGTTTTACCAAACCGGACAGGTCTAGGGTGAGAGGTCAGACAAAGCACAGTCAGACAACCTTGTGAAAACTGCATCTGGGGCCAATAACCCACCCTGCTGAAGCAAACAGGGGTGATCTCCGACGTTCACAGATGGATGGGGTATCCCCTGTGTCCATAACTCAACTCATCATGAGCAGAGCTTTCATTTGAGCCTAATATGAAGGCTCTGTGACGATTTTGAAAAAAACTCCCTTTTGGAGCTCATAATTGGCAGCCATCTTGCATTTGAAGGTCGACAATAGGTCAAATCATTATATAAACACCATATATGTATTCCTTGACCAAAATAAGCTCTGAAACCATGTATTGTGCATCATTGTAGGTCAAACCATTAAAAAGTTCATTTTCACAGCAGCCATTTTGGATTTTGGTCTCTCACAAATTTTCCCCGCCGTTTTAAAAAAGACACCCCGGCTACATTTGTTTAATAACCCTCCTAGATGACAAATCCATTGAGAAACGGACCTTCGCTCTCCACGGTCACGGAAGTGCCACAGATGACCCAACTAATTAGTGGGATAGCTTAGCAACATTATTGAAACGAAGCGGATAAAAGCGCCAATTTTTTATGAGGCTTCTTTAGGACCTACTGATGGATTCTAGCCTTGGGTACCAAACTTTATTTTGAAAAGTATCCATACAATTATCCATATCAATATCCATTAAAAAAAACAGGCCGATTCACTTTTTGGCCTATAACTCTTGAACTGTAGGTCATAGCATCAAAACTCTTTTTTTCCCCTGGACTCCTTGAATCATCACGCAACTTCCCATATAGGTCCCGCACCTTTTCTGATTTCAAGATTTACGCCATTTTGCGTTGTCTTCAAAACACATATTTTGCTATTACTCTTACAAATTAAATCCAAAATTCACACAAATCGGCACACACTGTGTCTTTGGTCATGTGATGTAGATGTATCAGTCCGAGTTTTCATATTCCCTTCAGATTGGCTACGATTGGCTTCTGAAATTTGTGGGAGGGTCCATTTGGCAAAAAATGCCACAAATCATAAACACAGCGTCCTATCTGTCCCAAATTCGTATCATTGTGGGGCCACTAATAAACGCAGAGCCAATGCGATTTCACTTCCGCCCATAGGGGGCGCAACAAATTCTACAAATATCACTGTTTTTGCACCAAATTAAGTACAAAATGGTCTTGTGAGTCAAACATTTTCAATTGCAAAGTGGTGAACAATCCACATTTGATTTGCCACATTTGCAGGTGGAACAGTCCCCTTTACAAGAGCATTTGATCAGCTCTCTGCATGCTCTGGAGACTTCTGGAATTGTCATCCAAACTGGCACCCATGCCTCCGATTCCTTGGTCCATCCATACTCATGTGGGGAAGGAATAACTTGTTTTTTTTGTAGGCTGGTCGCCCAGATGCCTGCTTGATACACTGCCTGCTTAACATGTTGAAGTAGTGCATCTTGGGTGGGTGGCAGTTTCTCCATCAACCTATTCCCATGACAGAAGAATTATTTTCTAGTCTGGTTGATGGAGCTGAAAGGACTGGATTTGTCATACAGGATAACCGTCAGTCTCTCAAGCTTCTGGAACTGCTGACTGTCAACATTCAGCAGCTAGAAGGGATGTTTGGCCAGACTGACAAGTATCTCTGTGACATCATCATGGGCTTGCCAGGCATGCCAAGCTGACTTCTTACCCTTAATGTGAAAAGCAGATGTTGTGTCACAACCTGACAATGCACAGAACATAGGCAGAGCATGAGATTTTGGCTCCCCCAGAAATGTACACATGTTGTTGATGTGGTAAAGTCTGTATTTTTTGCCCATGCCAAAATCCACCCAGATGTCAGCCAAAGGTTGAATCGTAACTAAATCATGGAACAAGCCTGCAAGGATCACTATGACATCAGTCCACAGTACGCACTAGGATAGTTTTTGCTTCTTGCTCCAGTGCATGCCGTACATGAACCAGAATCCTGGTGTCTGTCTCCTCATGATTGCAACAGGTCATGGTACTACTGGAACCAAAAAAAAAGACGCAGCTTGCCCTGATGTGACAGACACCTTTGGATGGTGGCCAGTTGAACTTTTCAGTTCTGGAAGTCAAAAAGGCAAACAGCTCCCTCTTATTTGTTGGGTCACAAAGAAAATCCATCCAATTACCTGGTAGCTTTGTCTGACCTGACACTTTCCTGCAAACACCTTGTCCTCTCTTTTCGCGGGTGGACTCCTTCAAACTATCTGGGATATATGTGTCCCATACTACATACCCAACCGCTTGGTTTCCTGCAGCTGCTTCAGCAGATAAAAGGGATGAAAACGTCATCTGCATACTCATCAAATGCTTTTTCTTTGAAGCCAATTACAGGCAAACAGTATGGAATATCAAAAGCCTGTTGGACGGTCATTGTCACATGACTCACAAGACCATTTGTATTTAATTTGGTGCAAAATCAGTGACATTTGTAGAATTTGTTGCGCCCCCTATGGGTGGAAGTGAAATCGCATTGGCTCTGCGTTTATTAGTGGCCCCTCAATGATAAACATTTGGGACAGATAGGATGCTGTGTTCATGATTTGTGCCATTTTTGCCAAACGGACCCTCCCACAAATTGCAGAAGCCAATCGTAGCCAATCCGAAGGGAGTATGAAAAATCTGTCTGATAAATCTTGATCACATCATATGACTAAAGACAAAGAGTGTGTGCCGATTTGTGTGAGTTTTGGACTAAATTTGCAGGAGTAATAGCAAAATATGTGTTTTGAAGATAACGCAAAATGGCGGAAAATCTTGAAATCGGAAATGGGCGGGACCTATATGGGAAGTTGCGTCATGATCCAAGGAGTACAGGGAAAAAAGATTGTTGATGCTATGCCTACGGTTCAAGAGTTATAGGCCAAAAAGTCAAATCAGTCTGTTTTTTTAATGGATATTGATATGGATAATTGTATGGATACTTTTCAAAATAAAGTTTGGTACCCAAGGCTAGAATCCATCAGTAGGTCCCAAAGAAGCCTCATAAAAAAATTGGCGCTTTTATCCGCTTCGTTTCGATAATGTAAAAAAATGGGGTTAGGCTTTTAGACTACATGTGCATGGCACATGTCAGGCAGACACACAGGCATGGGTGCTACACTCCCACACCCTTTCACTGAACTCCACACCATCAACACCACTCCTCACCTCACCTCTGAGGTACCAGGCCCCTTGGTGACTTTGACTACTGAGGCATTTGCCACTGTGGAGCAGGATCTCGGATACACAGATATAGCAACATTTTAATTTACATGCACCCAGCAATATCTATTATTACAATTGGCTTAATTCCACGCCCCCTAATGTCCAATATTGCAATATTGGCTAGGCCTGATCACATGGTGGAAGTGTAGGCTGATACGTGGCAGAAGTGTAATATAGCCTCCAGCACACAGGTTAGCGATAGCACGCTAGCACAAACCGCTGACCGTTAGCATCGCACTTGCTGTAGCTGGGAATAGCCTGGGACTGAGTCACGTTAATATTTCCGTAATTTTCGTGTTGTGTACATCCCAAAGATTAAATTATTAACCACGTTAGCCTCTTAAAATGACTTCATAAACAACAGTTCCACGTGACCAAAAGAAAACAGCAAAGATTTTTTTTTGTTAAAGGGCAAGACCACTTTGGTAGAGGTTTGGGCTGTGTTGGAAAGTAATCTGTTATTTTACTTGAGAAAAGGTGCGAAAGTGTTGGCATCAAAATATACTATCAAACTTTTTTTTAGAAGATAGTCGTTCTAAAAACTCACATTGTGTTGCATCATGATACGTTGTGAGCTTGTTGACCGGCTATATTTGAATAGCCGAAGTATAAAGTACGTCATAGGGGGTTAATGTATATTTTGTAATAATGATCTAACCCAAGTTTTCAAACAATTGTAGTGGTGTTAAAGTAAAATATTTGCCTCTGGGATGTACTGGAGTAAGAAGTATAAAGTATAAACTAGAAAAAGTGCTCAGGTCTCCGCCAGGTCAGGTAGGTTATTGTGGCCTCCTGGTGGCGCTATAATAGGCCAATGTGAAAAGGGTGCCATTTCTTCTTAGGCCTTTCACGGCAATCGGACACTGCATTCATGATTTGAGGCATTTTGTTCCAAAAATTTGTTTTGCTAAATTAGACCTGCTGGTGGCGCTATAACAGGCCAATGTGAAATGGGTGGCATTTCTTCCTCTGCGTAGTGGGAATGTGCGTGTGAAATTCACAGAAATTTCAAGCTGCGTTCATGATTTGAGGCATTTTGTTCAAAACGGACCAATCCTGCAAACTTTGGAAGCCAACCTTAGCCAATCAGGATGGAATATGGGAAACCGGACAGATCCGGGTTGATCACATGACTATAGAGATACTGTGTACCAATTTGCATGACGTTTGGATAAAATATGTAGGAGTAATGTCAAAAAAATTGTTTTGCACAAATCGGCCTCCTGGTGGCGCTATAACAGGCCCATGTGAACAATTTGGGGCAGAGGCTCTGAATTGGCATCCAGGGAGTGTGTGTGCACAGTTTCGCAGCGAGCAGGCCAACAGTGCCGGAGATTAGCTGGTAACACACGGACAGGACACACACACACACACACACGGACGGACGGACGGACAGGGGGTAAAACATACTCTCTCGCCATGCCTTTCGGCCTGGCGGAGACAAAAATGTAACTCAGGTAAATGTCTCAATCTCAAACCACATGGTGTCGCCATTGGTTTGTAGTATGACTACATGAAATAGTGTGACGACTATAAAATGTATTCAATACTTTAATATAATGAAAGCGTTCCTGAAAGAATGAAGACTTAAAGAGCACAGAAAGCAAAATAAATATGATACAATTTGTATTCCCAGTTTGTCACACCTCAGAGTAATGTGTTATTAACCAACAGACCAAATTTGAATGGTGAAAAAAATCGCCAAGTTTAGAAACGTATGTTTCAAAATGGATGAAATACAATGCAATATTTTTCTGGCCTCTCTGCTTCGGACTGTAGGGGCGTGTCCAGCACAGTAGCTGAAGCCACGCCCACTCAAGGAAGTATCTCTCGCCTCAGCTCCGCCTCCGTCCAAAGAGGGTTTCGTCCTAACGTCGCGTCACCAGGCTTTCCTCCACCGAGTCTCTCGTGTGTGTGTGTGTGTGTGTGTGTGTGTGTGTGTGTGTGTGTGTGTGCATATGCGTGTGCGTGTGTGTGTGTGTGTGCGTGTGTCCGCTTGAGTTTGATGCGCGTGTGTGTGTGCGCGCGCGCGTGCGTGTGTGCCACACCCACACGGAAGACAAGCGTTGCAGCTGGCTGATGTGCTGTGTTGACTCGCCCGGTCTGATTCAAATCACTGAAGAATGGCTGCCTTTAATAGTTTCATTGGAAATGTACAGCCATACATGTTTGAGCCTCCTGAACCCGAGGAACCAGATGAGATTGAGCAACCTCAAATTCAACCTCGTTCTCTAGGAGAATGGTGGGTTATATTTTTCCCTATACCATTATTACAAGTTATAAACTGTACTACTGAGTAGCATACATAGGCTATTGATAAATAGCATAGAACAAAAACATATTTTGTAATTTTACCAGTTTTGTTTTGACAGTATAAATCACTGATCAAGCTGGCAGCCATCATGTTTTTAGTTAAGTTGCCTAGCAGAAAACATTGCAACAAAACGTTGTGCTCTGAGCTGTTCAGATAACTTTACTGTACGACTTCATATAATTAATATTGCAATGGTTGACAACATATTTAGTAACACTGTGACTTAGATTGCATGTTGACAGATTATTTTATTTTTTTACCTGTTATCCTATAGTTTTCAATGTACAGATTATTTTAATAGCATATTGACTGACGCTAGGTTCTTGATTTACATGGGATACTAGTTTCTTTAGGCACTACACTGTCTCTCTGCTTTCTATGTACAGTATGTGATTACCTTGCTTATTGTAAGTCACTCTGGATAAGAGCGTCTGCTAAATGCCTACATTGTAAATTATACATGTCACACTGTGAATTGTAATCATACAGGTGCACCTGTGGAAAATGCAGGCCAATGCCTAATGTGGAACACTATCTGCTGCAAAGCTATTAATGTGGTATGTAAAGAAAAACATCTTCCACAATGATCATCACTGTGAAAATTCACAACTAGTAAAGTACTAAAACACCAATACTGTACATACTCCCAACAGGTTCTGATTAAATTAAGTGAAGAGCCAGAAGAGCTGGAGTGCATGACTCTCCATCCAGGAATTGAGCCTGTCTGCCTGAACCCATACTCCCTGCAGAATGCCCTCAACATTTACGAGGCAGACCATGGCCCACTGCCGCAGATGGAGAGATTTCAGTAAGTTAGACCAATATTTCTTTATTTTGAATGTACATAAATTGCATTTGTTTATCAAATGGCACACATGCCCTTCAAAAACTGGTAAAATTTAGGACAAGAACCACATATTATATTATATATAATCACTATTAAAAGATAAACTATGGAAGGATTCACAACAATGTTACAGTATCACTCAAGGATTAGCTGTATGGTCATAGACATTCAATGAAAATGCTGTCCAGTCCTGCTTTATATTGCATTGCATTGACCATTCCATATACCCCTTTGTTATTTCAAGGACCTCCATTTGTATATGCATTAGGCCACAGACCACCATTTGATTCAATTGTTATCTCTGGGACACCAATGAAGATTATAAAATCGTCAAGTGTTTATCTCTGTACAAATGTGTACTTGTCTGACCAGTATATACTGCATATGCAATTCAAAGATATTGCAGTATTTTCTTACACATTCATTAGGTGTTATTATAAGTCACTTTGGGCACAGGCATAGAAGCAGCTCTACATAGGAGTGTGCGCTCAGTCACACGCCATGCTTTTGGCGATATCAAGGCAAGCTCACTCTGGCCTGCTCTCACACAGTGGTAAACATATTGGTTGCCTGCTCCAAACACCATGAAAAACAGTCTCTATAATCAAACTATCCTTAGAAATTCGAAATTTTCTTTTTTTCCATGCTTATCCAGACCTGGAAATTAATCAAATCAAATTCCATACTTTTCCATGTGATTGTGTAAGCAGATAGGAAATAAATGGTTACCTTGCACATAAAGGAGTTAATAGTGTGAATGACTGTATGCCAAAATGAAGTTAGTCTGCACTGACTAAACTGATTGGATACTTGTGCGATTGTGGGGGAGCACAGCAACGCAATCATTGATGCAGGGGCACAAGAGGCAGATACCATGAGGATGGTGGTCCTGCAACCAGTACAGTATAGGTGACAGAAGATATACTCAAGAACAACAGAGACTACTAAATTAACACTAAAGTTGGTGATCAAATGGCAGGACAACAGTCTGATTGACAACCAGGAAGAAGAGAGGTGAAACTGGCATTAGCAGAGGTTCACTTTGAAGTTGGCGCCATGACTCTCCAGTTCAATCACCAAACAGGGTTAATAGCACCACTCTCAGGCAGGGAGAGAAAACAGCACAAGGTCACATTTCATTGCATTCATTGTGTTATTTTGTCATTACAGGCGTGCTCGCTTAGCCTGGTAAACCCCCCTCCCTCCGGAAATCTCATTTGCATTTGATTTCAGGAAGGAGGTCTGGGATTGCGCAGGGAGTAAAGCTGCCCGAACACTGAGTGTTCGAACCAATCAGCGGCTGCTAGGGGCGGGATCATCCAATCACCTGCCTAGTAGCTTGAAAAAAAGAAAAACCGCCTGTCATCGATTCTGCGACCGGAGTCTCAGATGGGAAGTAGGCTGTGAAACAAATGTGTGTCGCAAGCTTCTTCCATTTGACGGTGTCAGGTTAGTGCTCGCTACCTGGCCTACAGATCTTTTGTGTCCTGGGTCTGGGGACGCCTGAGACCGAAGGACCGGAGAATGTTGCCTTCCTGTATTGTGCTACGGATACACGAAGAATACCCTGATGAAGATTCGGAATACACTGGATTTAAGCCTGCCGATTTAATCCATTAAGACCTGAGGCTACAAGGACCCCAAAATTATATGTATTTGGCCGCGGATCCCCCATTTGAAAATGTTTTGTGCCAGGGACCCTCAGAGGAGAATATTTATGAAAAAATGTTCAAAGATATTCAAAAATAGCAGATGTACAAGCTCGCAGCTTGGCTCTAAGTGACACGCTGTGAGCTTGTAGATCTATTTTTGATAACCACTGTTCTAAAAGTTTTCTGAGAAAACTCATGTTGCTATATATAGCTAAAGTATAAAATGACAGATGCTTTCCCAGTTTTAATGGGTTAAATAAACAATATTTTCATTACTATGTTCTGGACGTTTGTTATGTACACAGTTATTCTGTCATTCCATACAACTATAATATATTTCATAGAAGTGTTGGACAGCTTACAATCATTTTTTTAGTGATGACATTTTTGCACACACCCTTTTGTAATGGAGGCGCTATAGCAGTGATGGACTGAGGCAGGAAGGAAGGCTCCGGAGCACAGAAGCAGGCAGAATATCTCTGCTGTCGGGCAGAAGCCAACTATGTCCAAAATACACAAATACTGTCTCAAAGTTGGTATGGTGACTTTATACATTGTCAGATACTCGCATGTGTCCTTATATTTATCATCGCTTTACCCAAATACAGCTCAAGCGGAGTTAGGAGGTTTTTGACCAGTGATGTGGAGATAATTATGTCCATCATTGATTAGAATGACATAGAAAAAAACCTGAGTTGGGTGGTTTGACCGACAGTTTCCAATGGATCCTCAGGAGGTTTAGTCTGAAGCACTTTTAATACTTTTCATTGGTTCACACACACACACACACACACACACACACACACACACACACACACACACACACGTAAATAGTGTTCAATAGCACAGATTTATTTGCGCCAAAACAGCGAAGATAGAATGTGTAAAAGTGACAGCTGCACTGGTGTGAAATCTGGACAACCCTGAAAAAAGAGAATCATGCCACTGCTTTTTCTAAACAAACATTTTGAGTAAGGGAACATGGGTACAGATGGTGACTTACATGGTGGCAAGTGATTGGGGAAGGGATTAGACGGGTGTTGGGTCACCACCAGACGTTGGGTCACCACCAGGCGTTGGCTCTATTGACTCTGGCTCTGGGCGGATGAACCGGGACAGATGGGCAGCAACTGCAGCAGCCTTTTCAGGATGCTCGTACTGTGAGCACAGGAATCCAGGGACAGGCAACTCTTTCATCTTGGCCACAAAAGGTGCAGGGTTGGGGAAGACCTCATTAAAGAGGAGGTCTGTAAGCTCTGTCACATATTCTACAATACAGGAGAGAACACATAACAGCATGTACAGTAGTTTGAGTAATTCATATGGTCTCAAATGTTTCCAATGTAATTAGAACATTTATGATGCACAATTTGACTGATGACCACGGTATGCAGATTAAAACTTGAATCAGAAACTTGAGAATTACATGTAACTAACCGGTAGTATAGTTGGTCTTAACCGCGGTGACAACATGATCGCCTTTCTTGGCCTTGGGAAACCGTATGCTGTACCGCGGAGCTCCTGCTGCAGTGATCGCTTGGAGACGTCCAGCATTTTCATTGAAATGCAATGCGGCCAGGTAAAGCCTGAAATGAGAAGAATGGGATGAACCCAAGATAGTTTGTAGATGGCTAGAAGATATATATATATATCATATATATGATATATATCATATATTTGCCTGATGAAGACCTAGAAGGTCGAAACGTTGCAAAATAAAAAGTGAGTTTCTTGGAGCTTGAGAACAGTGTGCGGACTTCCTTCTTCTTTTCATTGTAATAATACATACAAACTGTACAATTTATACAGCGCTTTTGTAAATACTCAGTCGCTGATATTATGAATGTTATCATTTGCATAATATTGCAACACGATATAGACAACATGATTACTATATAATTTACCTGCAAAGCATTCCTAAGTAGGAAAAGACCACATTTTTCGGTGCGAACCGCAGAATCACACTGTGGAACCCCTCCAAGGCAGATGTCTGGTAGAGAGGACTCAGCTTCTTCACATCACCCAGAACGCGTTTATTTGTCAATGCCGTCGTCAGCTTGAAGGCGGCCTTTGATGCTACAGGGGGAAAGAGTATACTGTATAAAATATTTTCAGTGGATTGCATCTTGAGAGTATATTACAGGATTCAAATGACAAGAGTTTGCTATTGAAGAGTGGCATACCAGGCTTCAGCCACTTGTTTTTGTCAGTGGAGGGGGGATGGAGGCACATGGGGAAGTGTGGATTGTCATGGACATGAACATTGGTGATGTGGTTGATGACAGATGTCCACTTCGCCACTGTTTCCTCTCCACTGGATGAACCAGATGCTGACCAGTAGAGGTGATTCTTCACGCTCTGCTTCCACAAGTTGACTTTAGTGCATTCTTTCAACTTGGAGATGGCAACCACCTTCTTGGTAAGAGCTGAGAACAGTTAGAAAATATGTAAAATATTTTTAAAGGGTGGTTGTTGCACAAGTGTAGCGGTGCTACAAATGATCAATAAACAACATTTCCCATAATATCCTACTTTTACATAAATGCCACACATCGTAATAGTGGGTAATCTCAGATTTCTCTTCCTTCATGAACTTCTGAACCTGGTTGTGTCGGTCTGTCACCAGGCAATCCACCTTGACGCCAGCTTTGTGAAGGTATTTCAGACTCCGGATCAGCCCTTCCTTCTCCATGTGGACACTGCTCTTTACTTCATTGCTCTGTGTATCATAAACACACACACACACACACACACACACACACACACACACACACACACACACACACACACACACACACACACACACACACACACACACACACACACACACACACACACACACACACACACACGAATAACAGATCTGCCTCATTGGTGAAGTTCTGTGCTCTACTGATCACATTTTCTAGTTTCACAATCTATTTACAGTACCTGTACCAGCTGGATATCAACTATGTTGTTAGTGTTGAGATCCATCATGGAGTAAGAGCCGTACTTTGCCCAGTGGCCTGGGCTGTCAGCTCTCATGTCTCCACCAAGAGATACTGTTGCCCTCCGTTTAAGTCCCTCAAGCAAGTCCGCCTGGTGTGTCCGCCATTTATGTAGAACAGAAGGCATAATGTACTTGTCCACATGATTGCGATGTGACATTCTGCTGAAGGTTCTCACGTTCATTGCATTGAGCACCTGTAATGTCAAATAAGAATGTAACTGTAACAGTGTTCATACCACATCCCTCTGTAGCACTGTGGGATGCACTGGCCTATAGTAATTAAAATGTATCTGTTAAAAACAAAAAACAAAAAAACACAAAGCAGTGGGAGAAGACACACTTTAGATGATGCCATTATTCTTTACCAACCTTGTTTGTCTGGAGAAAAGAAGAGCCTGTGAAGTACACAGCAGCTGATAGCTGCAGATTCCCTGCTGGAGTGCTGCGTAACAGTGGTTGACTCTTCCATTTTCTAGTGTATTCACATAACACGTGGCTGCACCTCTGGGTCACGGTAAGGAATGTTCCTTTTACAAAGGTCTGCACCTTGCAGACACTTGAGCAGGTGGGGCATATCCGGAAAAGGTCGAGCAGGCAATCTTCGTAGACCAAGTACTTCACCGTATCCTGTGGCTTGGTTGGTTCTCTGTTGACAAAGAAAAATACACACAACAAGAAAGACTTGTTACAAAGTGTATAATCTTCTAGAAGATTAGAACTTTCTCGTGTCAGCATAACTGAATAAAATCTAATTATGATGAGGATTCATTTTCCTATCGGGCAACTCTATATACGTACTGTACTATGTTGTACATTAGATAGAGAAAATAGGAGATCTACAAGCCAACATGTTGCGTTGCAATGTGCCATTTTCACTGATTCTTTTTTTTTATTTTATTTTTTTAGCTACCGTATATGTTCATCGATTTTTGCAAAATATTCACCTATGACATGCCCAGAATATGGATGCTAATGTTCATGTGGTTAACAAAGATCTAATAAGCAAATTTCATTTACTGTTCACTGATGTCGTCATCCAATTTAGACATGCTGGGACGGTAGGTGGGGTCATCATCTGAACCGAGGGATGGGGCCTCAGACTCCTGAGAAGGCAGCAGCTCCATGTGTGGTTGCTTTGCTGCCGGGCTATTGCTGCCGGGCTATCATCTGGCTCTACAGCTTTCCTCTTCAGAGGAGATGTGCCTGGAAGCAACAGAGACTGGGTGCCCACAGCAATACTCTTAGTGGCTACCGTAGCTTGAGAACCTGGAACATATATAAGAATAGGAGTGTTATATATACTGTACACACAGTACAGCAGGACTTGTAATGATAGCAATAGTCAACCAAAATAATAATGTTATGAGCAATGAAAATACAACAAATTATGCAGCCAATACACTACAGCAGGAGTCTTCAACGTTTTTCAGCCCAGGGACCCCTTGACCGAGAGAAATACCTACTGATTCAAAGTAAGACAACATTTTGGCAAGGGAAAAAGGCCATCACCATTTTCCAAATGGTCCCTTGAGCTGTCACCTCAATAAAGTATATGTCAATGGAAATGGGTGTGTTGCAGATTCAACTTTTTCATAGATTTCATAGATAGTTTCATAGACTTGTTTGACAGCACTATCAGTGTACGTTTTCAGACACTATCATCAGTGTATGTTTTCAGACATTTAACCACTTCGCTCTGTACTTGGTTTGTTCCTTTTTTCCCTCAACACCAAACCTCTTTGACGAATATAGCCGATCTACAAGCTAACAATGCCTTGTGAGCTTGTAGATCTGCAATTTTTGGCTAAAATTCTCCTCCAAAAATTCTGCTACGGTTCATGTAAACAAATTAAAATAAATCCTATCACCGATTTGGCAGCCCCCCTGTAGTAACTTTGAGGACCCCCTAGGGGTCCCGGAACCCCTGTTGAAAACCACTGCACTACAGGAATAAACAAGGTCAGATTTAACAGGAATCATGACCATTGCGATCCAACTTGTCGACCGGTGCTGCGTAGCCAAACGTGCCGGGGACCCCAAAGGCAAAGACACTGAGACAGGAATAGGGGTAAAAGGAATTTTATTAAATAATAAACGTTACGGTGGGAGGGAAAGTCCTGGGGAGGTGAGAGGGTTTTTGGAATCCAGGGAGTAAGGAAGCGAAGCGCTGGTGGAGAGGGCGGAGGAGTGTGGATGGAGCTGGGAGACACTGGGTTTGAGGAGGAGGGAGCCTGGGACAAAAAGAGAACAAAGTTAGCATCGAACATACAAAGTAGCTTTTTATAGAACACTCAGGAACACTAGTTAACAGCCGGAAACAGTAGTTAATATTCAAGCATCGGGCGTCGGTTCTCAGCAGCTTATATTGGCCAGCTCTTGATGATGGTGATGTGGAGCAGCTGGGCTGATTGGGACCAGCCACACCTGAGCTGGCTGCTGGCTGAGGGAGACGCCCGGCCCTTGCCCTTATATGGCGTGCAGGGGAGGGACCAGGAACGTGTGGCACAACACAACTGGTGCTACAGTCACATAAATGCAACCAGCGCTATAAATCACAAGCCAACTACAATTACAAAATGTTCTACAGGATGGGATGTATATCATATATTGTAACCCTTCTATGAACGATTACTGTCTCTAAGCCAATAAGTAAGTAGTAATTAACTGACAATATTTAGTTTAGTGAGTTGAGTTTACCATGCTTACACTGTGTAACTGTACTGTCTGTGTCCAATGGCAAATGAATAGATTATAGGTTATTGTGACAGCAGTAACATCAGTATGTAGCATATTGTACTGTCTGTGTCCAAAGACTAAATGAATAGGTTCTGTTATATTTTATTCCATTCCATAAGTGACAGGAGTCTTCTCCTTCAACAATTATTGTGTTCATCAATAGAACCTGTCAGAAATTTACAAAGACAATCTAATAACTTGACCAACCTTCACTCTTGCTGCTAATCAGGGTTCTTTTAGCCAGTTGCGTTCCAACCATTCTTCTCCCCACAGAGCGGTCCGTCTGAACCCCAATCCCTCTGGTGGTGACTTGGTCACACTGAGTCTCTGTCTCTCTCGTGGATGGAAGGGACTGCTTTGTGAAAACAGAACAGTTGAAATAACTTTTTCATGTGGTACTTTGTGGTGCTTATGAAAACAAGAAACATACTGATGCTTATGAAAACAAGAGTGCAGGCTATCTCCTGACCAATAACACCCTCTTAAAACTGTATGTAACAGAAATAATGTGATTCCACTTGTAATGACCTGTACTCTCAGCCTTGGGAGTTGGGACCGCCCCTTATGCCCCTGTGAAGTTGGGGGGTAAACCCTTACCTAGCTACCTGAAATGCACGCACAGTCGCACATGGTGTTTTGTGACCAAGTGAAGATGCACAGGTCCTATTGTGTTCTGTTTATTAGCACCAAAATGAAGGTTTTAGGAGACTTTATTTCAGTGCACATTCTGCACAACACAACACAGGCATAACTTTACCAAAGAGCGGACCGCGAGATTTCCAAATGACTCCTATCCTACTATATGTCCCCTTTCCCTAGAAACAACACACAGTGCAACCAGACTACTACCATCACTTTTCGGTGCGATTATTTCTTTCCTCCAAAGGAAAGACAGTTCTGTATTTGGTCGATGGTAACGTCAGGGTTGCACGGTGTTGCAGTGTATGTAAGATACACTACAAACGTATTACGTAACATTTACAATTGTGTCATTTAGCAGAAATGATTGAGCCCAAACTACTATAGAGATACACCTTGTCATATCTATATCGATGCACATAAAAGCACTATAATTATAACATAAGCACTGTTGTAAACTTACATGGGAAGCTGTAGTACTGCCGACGACGGTAGATGCAGCCGGCGGCATGGGAGTTGGAGGGAGGAGGGGGGGCGATACGGTCGGCTCGGCACCACTCACCAGCAGCAGTGGGTTATCCGTGAAACCGAGCAGTCTCCTTTGCAGGTTAGAAAAACTATCCGGCGTGAAGTGTTGACTGCAGAGGAAGGCAGTGGAGGTGGTGATTCTCAGCTCTCCATGACAATGGCGCTTCACAAAATCAATCCACTTCTTTTTCATTTCCTCGTTCTTTGGAAATGCGAACAGTGAAATTGCACTGCTCTGACGCGCCTGGCATCCAGGCAAAACGCATTTGCGCCAAGGAGCCATGATGATGGACTAAATTAGCAAAAGCTAAACTAACAAAACTAACTGTGTTTCAGAAAAGTACTGCAGGCTACTACTACTACTAGCTGTAGGGACTGAAGAGTGTGGGGGAGGGGAGGAGCAACAACAACACAGATGACTGCACTCTGGGGCATGCATGAGGGGCGGAGCTTCTGCACAGGATAACTGACTTGATGTACAGTATGATAGTACAGTAGGCTCATTACATATTACAGTATCACCGTGGTGCGTACACAGTTGATATTTTAATCCCGCCCACAATATACTACCCCAAATTTTATTCAAAAAACATAAAGTGGTCTTATTCCATAACGCTATAAAATAAAGTTCATTTTTTTCCCCAGGGTTTCAGCAATGACTATTTTACATGTATAATATGCCTATAAACAAATAGCTTAATTCACTTTACGTGCTCTTTAAGTTCTGACAGTGACTTAGTGAGGGCTGCACATGGCATGGCAGAATGCACTGTTCATGCAGAGGGTTGACAATTCACTGGATTCCAATTAAATTAATTTTAATCTCATTTTTTAGAGTCTAGTAGTTCCATAGTTATTTGACTTGCTGATACTGTCTCATAATGCGATGATCTGGCATTGGCTGGGATTCAAAGCCTGCCACCGTGTCATGTCTCTCCAGTGTTTTGTTAATTAAACATAACGTGTGCAAACAATTGTTGCTCTATGACTATTTATTCCAGCTCCTCCTGTTGGATAGAGGAGACATGACTGGTGCTCATGGAGAAGACGAATCCTGACAAGATGTTGGAGAGCCCAAACAGACTTTGGCTAAAAAAGGAATAATGCGATGTGATTCTGTGCAAACTCTCAACGTGTCACGAGTGTGCAGATCTGCTATATTCAATACTTAAACTTATTTATTATTAAGGTTTCGAGGCCTATCAGGCTCGAAGCCTTTATTGAGATTGTAGGCGTTCTTCTTCCGCCGTTTTTTCAGTTCTGGCCCAACCGTGTGGTCGCTTTTTACGAAACTTGGCAATATGGTAGAGGGCTATGCCAAACGGCTAAGAAACGAAACTCACAACTATCGGCCTAAGGGTGGCGCTATTTCACTCAATTGACTTTGAACAGGTACAACTCATGCCCTGTTTGACCTACAGCCATGAAACGTCGATACACACATGCGTCTCCTCATGCCTAACAACTTCCATACTCTGACTTTTGACCTCTGACCTTTAGATTTCCCACCATTTTGAATTATATGAAAAACAGTAAAAATCTATCTCCTCCTGGGATCTTTGAGCAATCTGCACGAAACTGTCTACACATGTACTTTGGACCTATGCCGACAAACGCACAAAGCGGATTTTCCAAAAGTGAAAAAATGAAGCTTTTATGAGCCAATTAATATTGCAGTTTTATGACAATTATTCGTCTGCCCCTAACACGTTCATGCAGACTCACATTTGTTTGAAACTTTGCAATAATGTAGAGGGTCATTCCAAGTATCACTGAAACCAATCTTACTCCAATTGGTCAAAGGGGGGCGCTATAGCAATTTTTTGAAGATGCAAACTTTAAACAGGCAAAAGTCATGCCTCGTTTGGCCGACAGCCGTGAAACTTGCTTACACATGTGCCTTGACTCATGAGAAACATATCTATCACTTTGACCAGTAAGCTCCGCCCTTAGATTTTACGCCATATTGAGCAGTTTGAAAAACATTTAAACCCAGGATTTCTGAGCAATTTGCGTGAAACTGTGTCAAATGTGTGAGCACCTTTTTCACCAGTTCCAGGTCTGTTGGTCCAATGGCTTGATCGCTTAATCATTTGCCTTGAGACCACAGGGTCGCTGGTTTGAATCCCACCTCATGTAGACTTCATTATAATTGCATTGCACACAACATGACTGTATCAATGAATACATGTGCAATTGTTAAAGATAACGTGAAATGCTTATTTGAAAGTAGTTATTTTCAATGTATGACTTACTTCATTCGCCCTTTTGTTTTGTTTTGTTGGATTCTCCTTCCTCACTGTCTGAGGCTGTGGATTGAATAGCTCAATCAATAAAGAATAGCCTCATGTTCCAAAAGTCCCCGGTTCAAATCCCACTCATTACAGTTTACATTTAAATTACATTGTACAAAACATGACCCTGTTAATTCAGACATGTGCATTTTTTTTAAAAATAACATGAAATGCTTTTTTGAGAGTAGTTGTTTTTTATGTATGACATACTTTCTTGTGAAAATAGCCGATCTACAATCTCACAACTTTTCAGATAGCAACGCGTTGTGAGCTTGTAGATCGACTATTTTCACTAATTTCCATTCCGAGGAGACAAAAAAAAACTTTATTGGTAAATGTTTTGTGAACCAGTGATCTAGAGTAGTTAGCGAAACAGAGGCTTGGTTCATAACGGACGGAAAAACCTATAGATATCAACAGACACCATCAGGGACGCCATATCTCTAGCTCAATAGAGACACACGGGGACTACAAATTTCACGCCCACTTTTGAGACAGCGCCGCTACTCGAGGTCCGTTAGAACAATGAACTGCAGCTGCCAATGCATTCCCTATGAGAGGATATGAAAGTTAGCCTACTTTTAAAATTATCCTGCATTAACACATTGACTGCCAATCGCGTAGATCTACGCGAACCTATTTAAAGCCGCAGCGTGCCAATCGCGTAGATCTACGCGAAGTGGTCTTTTTTGTGTCTTACATTAGATGAAGTCCTTCCCTACATTGTCAAGAAATTTCATCCATCTAGACCACAGAAAAGTTGTAAAATATCATGATCTGGTCAAGTAATCACATAAAACATGTTATTACAAAACACAAAAGTCAAATAAAGTCAGGGGGTCCGCCAATCTGCTCATATCAAACCAAATGTTTGATCCGTGCATCAACTGGCAGCCTGTGCGCAGCCGTGCTCATTGAGCAGGGAAGCACCTAGGGAAAACTTGAAACAGCCATGCACGTTCACATGCTTGCGCTTGTAACGTGCTCGTGCACGCACGGGAATGCACTTTCCCTCACCCCAAACACATGAGCCAACAGCCAAGTGATAAGAGGTCGCCTTGACATAGAAGTTAACACACATCAGCGGTGAGATCTAAGGTTAGACGTCGTGCTCGTATGTGCACGGGGATGAACTTTCCCTGACCCAAAACACACAAGCCAAGTGATCCGAGGTCGCAACGACCCGATGTCGCCTTCACACAGAAGTTTACAAACATCCGCGGTGAGATCTAAGGTTAGACGTCGTGCTCGTATGTGCACGCCCGTCCACACACACCACAGGCAAGACAGACTGTAAGCGTTCCACGCGCACGTTACCAGCTGTGATGTGATCGGCGCCATCATCATGTTTAGAAAACAAGGAAAGAAAAAAAAACTCACCATGGATCTTGATTTTGGAAGCCGTGCGCGCCACCTCGCGCGCCCCGAGTCCGTGGATATTCTTGTATTTCTTCATAAATGAAGAAAAGATATTGTGAATAGATCCGTGTTTGAGATGACGGTAGATATTGTGGATAGATCCGTGTTGCCGGTAGGCTCGCCACTAGCTTCGCGTGTCTGAGTGCGCGCGCGCCGAGCGCGCGGGTGTCGGGCGCGGGTCTCGGGCGCAGGCTCGATGCGCGCGCACAAAACCTATAAATCGGGGTCGCGCGAACCCCTCGGTCTTGCGATTTGAGAGTTTAGAGCCGGTCATAGTTACAGAGAGAGAGAGAGAGAAATATAGATAGATAGATAGATAGATAGATTGAGTGATTTTGAGTGTTAGTTGTAGAGTGAGTTAGTTTGATAGGTGTGTGATACTGTAGATTGAGTGATAGATTATTTGAGTGAGTTAGTGAGAGAGAGAGAGAGTTGTATCGTGTGAGAGTTAGTGAGATTGAGACAGTGATTGATTGACGGTGAGTGTTCTGATTGTTTGTGAGTTTGTGTGAGTGTCTGAGTGATTTGATATTTGAGCGTGTGTTTGATTAGTAGTTATAGTAGTAGTGTTGTTGTAGTATAAAGTAGTGTGTGTGATATATGTGAGTGAGTGATAGCCTAGTGAGTTATATATATATTATAGGATAGAGAGGGCGTGGAGGTATACATAATAAGGTGGAAGTTAGGCGAAGTTATAGGGCAGTAGATCGGCGATATAGAATAAAATCAGGTGGTAATAGAGAGGAGAGAGATATATATATATAGGTGGAAATAGAGAGGAGTAGTATAGTTTATTGTCAGAGAGTAGACTATACGTATACAGTATGCCGAAGCGTTCAAGCAAGCGCAAACACATCAGCGGGTCAGCTGATCCATGCCAGCCGACGTTGGATCGCTTCCTCCGGGCCCCAGCACCACCGAAGGCTCCAGTGGTTGTTTGTCCTGTCGACAAACTCGAACCGGACCAGCCAGTTCCCGTGGACGGCAAGGACCAGCCCGGTCCGGTTGGCTTGGCAGGAACTCCGGCGGGCGGATGGGTCGCGGCTGTCGAACCGAGCGACAACCGGGACCCACCCGTTCGTCGGAGGCCAGTTCCCGTGGACGGCAAGGACCAGCCCGGTCCGGTTGGCTTGGCAGGAACTCTGGCGGGCGGATGGGTCGCGGCTGTCGAACCGAGCGACAACCGGGACCCACCCGTTCGTCGGAGTTCGAGGAAATCCAAGCCCGTACTTCCCCCGCCTGAGGACTGCAGTGACGCTCCTGAGACCGAGGACGAACTGGAGGGGGCGGCTTCCTCCAGTGATCCCTCCGGCGATGAGTGGCAGCCATCTCCGAGGCATTCGCCTTCTCTTTTTCCCCTTGGTAAGCACACATTCAATGTCTTTTATTTGTTACGTAGTTGAGCAGATCTACAAGCTTTTGAGCTTGTTGTAGATCTGCTATTTTATTCTGCCTTTTTGAAGGGGGCAAATGGCAAGTGTGCTGAACTCATATGTTGTCATAGTAAGCACACATTCAATGTTTTATCGTCTTATTTGTTACGTAGTTGATTCAATGGAGAAAACTAGCGATTGTGTGTGTGTTGAGACGTAGCCAGTGTTGCCAGATCTGCTTATTGTCTGCTTGTTGAGCTTGTATATCTGATATAAGCCACACTGGGCTTGTTTCTCTGTAAAGCTGCCTGTAAATTATGGTGATTGGTTGTGAGCTTGTAGATTGGCTATTTTCAGATAGGTTGGAAGTGCTCATGTGGCCTTTAGTTGTCTAGTCGCTACTTTTGGGCTCGTTTTCATAGACCTGGTTGCTTATTCCTTTCCCACAATCTGGCAACACAAAAAAGACGCACGAGTAGGTTCCAAACCTGTGGTTCGCGACCACAACAGAGCTCACAACAACGCGTCGCGTCTACTCGTGTGATCTGCTTGTAGATCAGATGACGACACTGTTTAGGTTATATAATATCATGGTGATTGTGATCTTGTAGATTGGCTATTTTCAGATAGGTTTGAAGTGCTCATGTGGCTTTTAGTTGGTTAGTCGCTACTTTTGGGCTCGTTTTCATAGACCTGGTTGCTTATTCCTCTCCCACAATCTGGCAACACCAAAAAATACGTGCATGAATAGCGACCACAACGGAGTCTACTTGTAAAAAATAGCAGATCTACAAGCTTGTAGATCTGCTATTTTTTTTATAGCACCACAATATATCAATATAACCTAACCTAAACATTGTCTTCATCTGATCTACAAGCAGATCACACAAGTAGACTCCGTTGTGGTCGCTATTCATGCACGTATTTTTTGGTGTTGCCAGATTGTGGGAGAGGAATAAGCAACCAGGTCTATGAAAACGAGCCCAAAAGTAGCGACTAAACAACTATAAGCCACATGAGCACTTCAAACCTATCTGAAAATTATATAACCTAAACTCAAGCTTGTAGATCTGCTATTTTATTCTGCCTTTTGAAGGGGGCAATGGCAGGTGTGCTGAACCCCCCCACCCCTCCCTATGCACATGTTGTCATAATACAAATTACATCAAAAGCCTCAGTCCAGGTTAGGACACAACACAAACGCTTTGATAATTTTTGTTGATGTTTTCCTGACCTAGAACTGAACCCCTAATCTTTCATATTGCCATCTTGCCACTTTCAAAAAGCAGGTCATGATTAGGTAATGTCAACATAGCTTTTGAAAAATTCACCAGTAACATGTATTATTTGATCCATTTCAGAGTGTGAGGATTCTGATGAAGAGCTGGAGGGAGCAGTTGGTGGACGTGGACATGTTGGTGGGAGTCCAGGTAAGATGTCACAATTATCACAGGAATAAAAAAAAGCTAAAACCTTACACAGCAACGGTAAATATTCTCTCATATTTATGTATATATATATGCATGCATGTGATCTATGATGATGCTAAATGTTTAAATTGATCTCATGTACATAATATTGATCAAGTAATTTATTTATTCTATTTCTATCAGGGCCAGACACGGTTGGGGATGAGGGAGACATGGGTGGGCCCGGACCGTCATCCGGACCGTCACCTGGACCGCCACCTGGACCGTCATCTCGTAGACCGTCATCTCGTAGAGGTAAGAAAGAACCTGTGTCTATATGTGTGTGTGTGTGTGTGTGTGCGCGCATACTTTATTACTATACTTGTGAGGGCCAAACGTCTCCTCAATTAGAGTAGAATTTGAGAAATAGAGATGAGGACCATTTTCGTGGACCTCACAAGAAAAATGGTTGTACATAATTGGTTCAAAAATGATTTAGAGGTGTTAGTCTTACAATTAGGAAAAGATTCAAGTTGAGGTTAGGATTAGGCATTTAGAGGTTAGGTTTAGGGTTTGGGGGTAGACTAATGCCTGATTTATACTTGTTATAGTGTGTGTGTGTGTGTGTTCTCATTCATTCTAAGTGTAATAAAGTCATGCACCACCGCCACAACGTAAACCACACAAATACAAAAATATATTTTATGGTAATTATCTATTTCTATAATTCACAGGTGGCAGGCCTCGTAAGGCTGCAGCTCCTCCTCGGGTGTGGTCTGACACTGGCGACTGGCAGCCTCGCGACATCCCCTTCTCCCCTGCTGGGACTCCGGGGCCTCGCAATGGGGCTGCTGATCTCCAGTCAGATGAACCGGTCGACTTCCTGGAGCTACTGCTGACCGATGAGCTGCTCCAGGAAATCTGCGACGAGACCAACCGGTATGCGAGTCAGAGGGCTCCCAGTGGTCTGCGTTACTCCAGAGAAAATGCCTGGAATCCACGTCAACCGCTGAAAGTGACAGAGCTGAAGAACTTTCTTGGCCTCTTCTTCCTCACTGGGATCATTCACAAGCCTGATGTTCCCATGTATTGGACCACTACTGAGCCCCTGGCAACTCCATATTTAAGCAAGGTCATGGCGCGGAACCGGTACCAGCTGATCTGGAGCTACCTCCACTTCATGGACAACAACACCCCCCAGCCCATTGAGCCTAACGAGAGAGACCCGCTGAGGAAGATCCGCCCAGTGTTGACCTACTTGACGCTGAAGTTCCAGGAGATGTTCCTGCCAAGCCAGCACATCAGCATTGACGAGGGCATGCTGTCCTGGCGTGGGCGCCTGTCCTTCAAGGTCTACAACCCAATGAAGCCGATAAAGTATGGAATAAAATCCTATATACTGTGCGACTCTCAGACGGGGTACCTCTACCACATGAAGCCGTGCTGTGCTGGAAGCAACAAGTCTACCCTGCGTGAGACAGTGACATTCTTGCTGTGTGACCTTGTAGATCACGGGTACCGTCTCTACATGGACAATCTGTACAATTCGGTGGACTCGTGCCTTGAACTTCTGGGGAAAGGGACCCACGTGTGCGGTACTCTCCGATGCAACAGAGGGCAGCCACCAGCCATCAAGGCCGTGACCAAGGCTAAGCTGGGCCTCGGGTCAACCATCAGCAGTCACCACAACGGCGTGATGGTGACGGCATGGCGAGCCAAGGAGAGCAAAATCGTCACTATGATCACCACGTGCCACCAGGATGAGATGGTGACCGTGAACCAGAGGCAGAGACGCCACAGTGACAGAGTGGCTGTTCAAAAGCCAGTGTGCGTGGTCCAGTACAACACCTACATGGGGGGGGTCGACAAGCTGGACCAAAACCTGGCCTATTACCACTTCACCAGGAAGACGACAAAGTGGACGAAGAAGTTCGTAGCCTACCTGTTCCAAATATCGCTGTTCAACTCCTTCGTCCTCTACAAGGCCAGGCATCCTGATGGCATCTATAAAACCCTCGTCACTTACTCCACGGCTGCTGCCACGTCCTGGACCACCCTGGGACGCCGTCGCGGTTTGGCCCCTCCTCAGGAGGGTAGGATTGAAGCCCCGCCTCCTGAGGAAGGGGCTGAGGAAGAGGGTGAAGACCTTCCTCAGGGGGATGGGAATGGGCCCCCTTCCCCTGAGCAAGGGGGTGAGGAAGAGGCCATTCCTCTGGAGGATGGGAATGGGCCCCCTCCTCCTGAGGATCACCCTGTTCCTCAGGAAGACGATGCCCCACCCGCTTACCACCCCCACCCAAGGGCACCCTGGGAGGACCCGGAGAACAGGCTGGATGGAGACATTGGAGCCCATGTTCTCGTACCGTTCCCACCCACTCCGGGAAAAAAGTATAATTCAAGGCGGTGCAGGGTCTGTTCCAGATCAAAATCGACACCAGAGGGAAAAGAACGGCGCGAGTCACGATATGAATGCCATGCCTGTCGTGTTCCCTTGTGCGTGGGTTACTGTCACGCAAGGTACCACTCAGTAGACGATTATTAGAGAGACACACACACACACACACACACACACACACACACACACACACACACACACACACACACACACACACATTTTTTTTTTTGCACTAATTGCACACTTATTGATTTGAATTATTATTATGTAGTTATATTTAGTTTGAAATGACTTGCACTTTGTCCTTTGTAGTGAAACGGCTGCTACTGCCTCTACAACTTTTCGATTTTGGATTTATTTATTTTTGCACTAATTGCACCATTTATTGATGTTGAACTTTGAATGATTTATTATTTACCTGCAAACCTCACTCACCATGCACTGATCTATAAGCTCAGTAAAAGCTTGTAGATCTGCTATTTGTTGCTATGAATACAGGTGTAGCTTGAGATTTTGACTGTGGGGCAAACGGCTGCTACTGCCACTACAACTTTTGGATTTATAGGCAGAGATGTTATTTGTATTTATTTATTTTTGCACTAATTGCACCATTTATTGATGTTGAACTTTGAATGATTTATTATTTACCTGCAAACCTCACTCACCATGCACTGATCTCTACTGCCACTACAACTTTTGGATTTATAGGCAGAGATGTTATTTGTATTTATTTATTTTGCACTAATTGCACCATTTATTGATGTTGAACTTTGAATGATTTATTATTTACCTGCAAACCTCACTCACCATGCACTGATCTATAAGCTCAGTAAAAGCTTGTAGATCTGCTATTTGTTGCTATGAATACAGGTGTAGCTTGATATTTTGACTTTGGGGCAAAAAGTTTGGGCAAAAAGTTGACCAATGTATTGATGTTGCACTTTGAACTTTGAATTATTATTATTTATTATTATTTGATGTATATAACTGGAGTTGAAAAATTGTTTGAATAGTAAAAACTTGTTCAACCTGCCACTTTTCTATTTTGGATTTATAGGCAAAGATTTTATTTGTATTTATTTATTTTGCACTAATTGCACCATTTATTGATGTTGAACTTTGAATGATTATTATATATTTTATTATATAGTAAAAAAAAAAAAAAAAAAAATCGACTGAAAATAGTCACTTCAGTGTTCATGTTCATTCACTTTGGAGTGAAACAGAGCGATAAATGTACAATCTAAAGCATATTTCTTTTATAAACAAATATTGTTTACATGACTGATGTCAATGAAGGCGCAAAATAAATGTCAAAGACTTTTGAAATCATTTTATGCATCTAAAGTGTGTCCTTTTACTAAAACGCTAATAACTCTGAATCTAGAGAAAAAGGTCTGTTTTTGGTGAAACCAAGGTGTATTCAACTACCTCTAGCTAAAGAACGGAACATGCTATCAACTCACTTTTTTTTCAGATGAAAGAAGAGATTCTAAGCTTCGTTTTGAGATATTCCATTTGTTTATAGTCATAACACAAAAAAATCTGTGAGTCCTCAAATATGAGCCAGAATGGTCAAAATTCCTGGCACTGGCTGATCCTGTTATAGAAAAACCTCTGGCAGTCAATGTGTTAACTGAAGACGATATTGATTGAAATAAAAATATGTTTCCAAATGAGTGTCTTTGTCAACATATCTTCTTGTTTTCTTAATAGTTGATGTGTTTCACATTTAATTTGCCACTTTAACAAGTTACCCATAATGCTAACACAGCAGAGGGTAAACGGCAGACAGGCATTTCAGTGACATCACTGTCTTTACGAGCGCCGACCAGTGGCTTACCCACTGTAGAGGCAGGAGAGGCGGTCGCCTGCCCAACTAAGATCTCGCCTCCCCTAAAAAAAAGAATAACCCGAAAATGTGTCATTGCGTGCTTAATGTCCTCAAAGTCACGCATCCAACAAGCTTTGAACTGAGCAGATTGGACCTTCTGTTCCAGAGATAATGATCAAAACCTATTGAAAACGGCCACTTTCGCCAGTTTTCTGGGTATTGAAAACCTCAAGGGATGCGTCCGTGACGTATATACCATGTGACCACTTAAACTCTGGATCTCCGATGCTAGCGGTTTTGACATACTGATGGAGTATATTATAGTATATTGTGGGTAGTATATCGAGATGAAAGATATGGGACATTAAAAAGGACAAATTAAACAAATGGGACAGATTATTAGAACACAAAAAAAATCGCTACAGCCTCAGTAGTTAACCAGTGAAATGACGGTATTTTACAATGCCTCTCATAGATATTGCATTGAGAGCTGCAGTTCATCGTTCTAACGGACCCCGAGTGTCAAAAGTGGGCGTGGATTTGTAGGCCTTCCGCTTCCGGCCGTGTGTCTCTATGAGAAGAGAGGCAGCCTGTGAGTCCATAGGTCGCTGATTCGATCCCTGTCAAAGAGTCATCTAGTCAGCAACCTTCCCTCTATTCCCATGGATTGGATCCACCCCTCTCACCTGCTCTCACTCATCACCAATCACACCTGTCTTCACTCACAACTCATTAGTGGCCTGGTGGCTTTTTCTTTGAAATAATGTTTAGTTTTTCGAATATTTAACTTTAAGCGCCCAATGCCACGCTATTGGCCATGGCCATTTAAAGGGTAGCAACATTAACAAACAAATGAGTCTATACCTGTAACAATACTCTATACACCAGGGAACCAGATTACTCATATGCAGTGTTGCCTTTGCCAGGATTTGATCCCATGACCTTGCGGTTCAGAGTCAAGAGCTCTTCCAACTGAGCTACCCAGACACAAGACACAATATACATTGAGATTTGATGAACGTGCAACTTTTACACTTCAGATTTTTTTTACATCACTCTCCGATTTAATCAAACAAATCTAAGCTGTGTGATATATACATTTTGAGTTAATACCAGTAATATCAACCCATGTCCCTCTGCACTCTAGCAATTAGTGCACCTGGTGATACCTAGCCTGTCAGTCATTGGCTACTCAATGGTGCTGAAAAGTGTACATGTACATTTACTCAAGTACCAATACAAGTGCTTACAAAGCACAGTACAATTTTGAGGTACTTTTACTTTACTTTCCATTTGTGTTACTTCTACTCTACTACAATTACAGCATATGACAGCTTTAGTTACTTGTTACTTGTAATTATTAATACAACACCTACAGTGACCACATACAGCCGATCTACAATGTGACGCGTTATGAGCTTGTATGTATATAATAAGCAACCCAATGATAACTTACCACATATGAAATCCAATTCTGTCTATCCAATGGCTCAGTCAGTACTGCGGCCATAGCTGAGTGGTTAGTGAGCCCGCCTGGAGAGCCAGAGGCCCTGGTTGCCCCAGGTACGATTCCAGGCCAGGCCAGCAAATGTGTCGATGAAATGAAATCTGTCCCTGAGCAAGACTCTTAACCCCTAATTGCTCACAGGCCCTCATTGGAAACAAGACCGCAAGGACTTTCATGAACGGACCTGTTAACGGAATTATCCTTATCCTTTACACTGTCTATAGGTCCCTGGTTCAAACCCCAATTTAACCAGTCCAAATATAATTTTCTGAACAAAAATCATGACTTTGTTAATTAATGCATGTTCACTTCTTCTCTCTCTCTCACTGCCTCTCTCTCTCTCTCTCTCTCTCTCTCTCTCTCTCTCTCTATCTCTCTCTCTCTCTCTCTCTGCCTCTCTCTCTCCCTCTAACTGCCTCTCTCTCTCTGCATCTCTCTCTCCCTCTCTCTCTCTCTAACTGCCTCTCTTTCTCTCCCTCTAACTGCCTCTCTCTCTCTCTCTCTCTCTCTCTCTCTAACTGCCTCTCTTTCTCTCTCTCTTTCTCTCTCTCTCTCTCTCTCTCTCTCTCTCTCTCTCTCTCTCTCTCTCTCTCTCTCACTCTCTCTCTGTCACTGCCTCTCACTGCCTCTCTCTCTCTCTCTCTCTCTCTCTCTCCCTCTCTCTCTAACTGCCTCTCTTTTTCTCTCTCTCTCTCTCTCTCTCTCTCTCTCTCTCTCTCGCTCTCTCGCTCTCTCTGCCTGCCTCTTCCTTCCTCTGCCTTATCCCTCGAAACCGCTTATTGCTGCTTGCAGCTATATTTTTCTATTGAATTTCTTGTTTTAATGTATGACGTTTTAAGTATGTCATTTTTTATTTTAAGTATGATGTTTTACGTTTTATCAAAGTTTTAAGTACTTAAAGGTAGGGTAAGTGATCTTTTTGGGTTAAAACAAAAAGTATTTTGTTAAAAGGTTAAAGCACTATATTCTGATAGTAATCATTGCTATAGAGTGTTCAGTAACAGGAGTCTCCCCGTCTCTCCAGCTCTTTAATAAACAGAAAATACATTTTCCGGTAGGTGTCAAAATCTCAGCCAATCAGGAGAAAGTACCAATTTTTAAGCTTCATTTTTATAGTGTTCCAGTTCCAATTTTGCCTGCTCATTTCTTAGTGTCATCACTTCCAATTTCACTTGTTTAATCTATATCCTGATTGAGTTCTCTATCCTGATTGGATAAAATTGGAAATGAAACTGAAACTGAAACGAAAATGCATTTTCTGTTTTATAAAGAGCTGGAGAGACAAGGAGACTCCTAATACTGAACAAACACTCTATAGCAATGATTACTATCAGAATATAGAGATATTTAACACTTATTTTAACCAAAGAAAATCACTTACCCTACCTTTAACTAGAATATGAAGTATTGATACTTAGACAAATGTTGTAGTTTTGACTCCACTTAATTTCTAGAAAATCCCAAGTAATTTGGGTCTGACAGAATGGTGATGTGTTGTTGTCCACATAACACAGGGAGGTAGTAGGCTGGTATTTCAGAGATCTAAAAGGTGAACAGAAGAGTGACATTTTTTTTCTTAAGTCTATATATAAGTGTGTGTGCCTCCTTCTTCATTTGCACATTTGCTGCAAATGACGGCCACACCAGATATAAAGCCTCTGCTCTGTGACTTGCACATTTGTGACAAATATGTAAAAATATGTTATAATTGTCTTTAAGAGGTTTATTATACTGCTGTTCTAACTGCCTCTACCTTTATTTCTCTCACCAAGTGTTATGTTTTTATTTTATATTATTATCTGGTATTTTATCGTGTTGTAACAGTTCCACTGTTTGTGCCATGTATGAGTGTGACAAATAAAGATTCTTGATTCTAATTGAACAGAATACCAGACTACGCCTCCCTGGGAGTTTCACTCAGAGCATACCACAACATTCACAGTTCAGAATACTCAGCGTCAGGTTTAAAAGAGGAGCAGAGACGTGTGTTTCCAGTTCAAAAGAATATATATTTGATTTAAGCACAGGGCAGACACTTTAATAATACCTTAATGATTTAAGCAAAATCCCAAGGGATAAAAGCAGATCTGAGTTTATAAAACACCTCTATAAAGACACAACAGTCTATAGAATATAAACATGTAATAGAACTAAGTGATGATATACACTGTCTCCCTGGCATCTACCATAGTATGTACTATGATATTGTAACAATCTAAACAACACACATGTCAACACACAGTGAACAGCTACACAAACCCAGCAGTTTGTCAGCACTTACCGCACCATTATTTACTGCATATCAATGAACATAATTATTGTATGCATATGAATGAATATGACTTGTTAAATCCTGACAAACGTGGACAGACACAGTGATGCTCATATTGTACGACCAGTAACTGAGTAAGTAAATGAGCTGGAGGGAATAATGCTATAAAGATAAGTAAATGTAAAAAATAAAATAATAATCCATCATGTTTGAATAGAAAATGAGATCCATACACAAGATCAAATAAAAATCCATCACAAGATACTATTAATGTTTATTTTATATATTGGCAGATTATGTAATGCCTCTACTTTAGTATCATACTCATTTTCATCATGGATAAGACTGAATGATCATATATGCGTGTGTGTGACTAGCTAAAACTAAAGGCTAGAGGCCCCTGTATGAGTCCTCATGTGTCTTGTTAGATGACTTGTGGTAACAAAGCCTTTACAACAAACTGTACAAGTATAGGGCTTTTCGCCTGTATGAGTCCTCATGTGTCTTTTTAGATTACCCTTGTGAGTACAGCCTTTACCACATACTGTACAAGAAAAGGGCATTTCACCTGTATGAGTCATCATGTGTGTTTTTAGACTACCTGTTCCAGCAAAGCTTTTACCACAAACTGCACAAGGAAATGGCTTTTCGCCTGTATGAGTCCTCATGTGTGTTTTTAGATCACTCTTTTGAACGCAGCCTCTACCACAAACTGTACAAGTATAGGGCTTTTCGCCTGTATGAGTCCTCATGTGTTTTTTTAGATTACCCTTGTGAGCACAGCCTTTACCACAAATTGTACAAGAAAAGGGCTTTTCACCTGTATGAGTCATCATGTGTTTTTTTAGTTCACCCTTTTGAGCAAAGCCTTTACCACAAACTGAACAAGAAAAGGGCTTTTCGCCTGTATGAGTCCTCATGTGCTGTTTCAGATTACCCTTCTCAGCACAGCCTTTACCACAAACTTTACAAGTAAAGGGCTTTTCGCCTGTATGAGTCATCATGTGTTTTTTTAGATCACTTATGCTAACACAGCCTTTACCACAAACTGTACAGGCAAAGGGCTTTTCCCCTGTGTGAATCAGATGTACCTTTTGATTAAACATTTTGGCACACTCTGTTTGTGTCTTGTGTGATTTCAGTGTGTTTAAAGCTGACTGATCTCCCCTAGTCTCCTCCCACTCATCACTGTCTTCAGTGTCTGATTCAGAGTGTGAAGAGAGGAGCTGGTCATCACTAGTTGGTTGTGATGTTCCACAGTCCTCTACATCAGCTTGTGTTTTCATGTGTTCAGTTGAGGTGCTGGCTACAGGCTCTGTGTCTCTGTTTTCATCATCATCTTCACTTTTCACTGCTAGTAATGTCAACATTGACCCACCAGACTCTTCTGGTCTTTGAAGTAGCTCCTCTTGTTCCTCTTTAATCAGTGGAAGTTGTGGTTCTTCCTGGACCAGACTGGGACTCCTCTCATATTTTGGAGACTTTGATTCTTTCTGGACCAGACTGGAGCTCCACTCCTCTTCAGGGGAAACCTCCTCTTTACACACATGGGGGAGCAGGAAGCCTAGGAAAAAAAGATACAATGAGACTCTATATAACTTAACATGATATCATTCCGTCTGCTTTATGAAAAGCTGGTGCACATTCATCCACTTCAGTGTCCAGGTGCAGGATAAACACAAGTTCAACAAATAAAAATAAAGTCTGCACACTGGCTAAAAAAACTCAGCTGTTTTAATTGCATTTTAATTGCTCTTTCCTTTGTTTCCTGTTTTATGTCTTTAGTAGTTGGAAGAACTTCAGCTGTAAATAAACTCTGCTGCACTCTGTGCTGAAAATAATGTGGCTGTGGTTTGTTTACATTGCAGCTCTCATAGAAGATGTGAGGCGAGCTGAATGAGAGGCGGTCCCTATTATTTTATAAAGTAATTACTTGTAAATGTTAGATCAGTGAGTCTTCTGACTAGTTAATACTGAAGTAGAATTAACTGCACAGCTTCCGTGAACCCATTAATACTTTTACAACCGAACCATCGTATTGAGGTACACCCTCAGTACCGGCCCACTTTCACCAATAAAATAAATAAAGAGTGCTTAAAACTTACTGAGATCCAGGTGGTCTTCAAGTTCCTGTTCAAGGTGGTCTTCAAGTTCCTGTTTAATAAAAACAGTCCTGGCTGGAGAACTGATCTTCACCTGCAGACTGGACTCCACACACTGATCTGGAATGAAGGAATACAGCACGAAAATGATAATTTACTTTAGTGACTAGGCCTTTAGTGATGTCTCATATATATATATATATATATATATATATATATATATATATATATATATATATATATATATATATATATATATATATAACTTTAAAAGTAGGTGTGTGAGAATAAGTGTGTGGAGGGGGAAGTTAAACTCAGTCATCAAAACAGCGCCTAATGAATGGTCTATTGATCTACAAGTAATGATCCCCATGATTCACCATGCAAACGTCGTGTCATACCTGCAGTGTGTAGTTTGATGTTGTGTGTGTAACAGACATACCTGCAGTGTGTAGTTTGACGTTGTGTGTGTAACAGACATACCTGCAGTGTGTAGATCAATGTCCATATCCATATCGATGTCCAGCAGTTTGTTTCGTTTCTCCAGAGTTTCTAGTGTCTCTATCTCTCTCTGGAAGAGGTTGCACATGAACTCTGCAGCCGCATTGAGGCGCTCCAACACAAACACTCTGACAAGCTTCACACAACAAACATCAGCACCACGCTGCTGTTTGTCCAAAACACGCAATATCTCCTCTCCCACCGACGTCATGTGTTCATTTATTTTCAGCCGTACAGGCTCCATTTGACACGTTTTTACCTCCTTCACAACACTCACACGCCTACTTCTGGGTCAACGTGTTTTTGGTGGAAGCGGTGTGTAAGTGAAGATAGAGCCTCCTGTAGCTGTGGAAAGACAGCCTGTCCTCCCTCACTGTGAGTTGTGTGTTTGATCTGAAATGAAGGTCAAGCTTTTATTGTCTCACTTGAGGCTGCTAAGGGGGCGGAGCTTGACACACACACACACACACACACACACACACACACACACACACACACACACACACACTATACCTTATTGTTGTCTTAGGCTATTTGCATTTTAAATGTGTCTGGCCGGCCCCCTTGGCACAGCACAGATAATCTACACACACTTTAGGTGTGTCATTGTCTCCAAGTATCCCCCCCATTTACATATTCTAGTATCTAGACTTGGTTGTTGTTGATCTACATGTGATTCTCAAACTCAAATTTCAAGGACCCCACATTAGATTTGCATTAGACCACATAACTCCATTTGACAAGATGGTTATCTCTGGAACCCAAATCTAAGGATATGAATGATTCAGTCCAATATTGCCGGTCCATAATACCTTTACTGTCTATGTACTATGTAAATCACAGTGAAATTCTGATCAAATTCAAAATGGTTATCTTGTTTGTAGTTGAATATGTTGGAATGATGAAGATTAACTATCAATCATTTAGCTGGGGACCCCCTGGCTGGAACCCTGTCAAGGACCCCTGGAGGTCCCAAAACCTTACAATGAGATCCACTGATCTACAATATGGCAAATTAAGAACTAACTGGAGACACCATGATTTATACTGATTCTGTTTGGTGCATCTCATGTGTTTGGTAGTTGAAGAAATTCAACATTTAAATAACTGAAACAATTTCATTCATTAGTAAACACTCCACCAAAGCAGTATTGTCTCACTCTCAACACCCTAAAGAGTCTTCAAATTTCATAAAAAACAGGGGTCCTTTAGTTTGGCGTGTTTCAGGGGGACCCCAGCAAAATGTGCTAACCACATGAACCCTAGCAACCCTATTCTGGGCATGTCATAAAAGGCAAACATTCACAGAAAATAGGCAATCTACGAGCTCACAATGCGTTGCAATTCAACACTATGTGAGCTTTTACATTCAGCTAATTTGATCAAGATGTAGATGTTGTGAAGAGGGGGAAAGGGGGAGCAGTCAACAAAGTGGTTCATATAGCATCAAAATCCAGACTATAACCTGTTTTATACTTAAGATATTTGAAAATAGCGTGGTGCATTGTGAGCTTGTAGATCAGCAATTTACAAAAAATGTGTTTAGATGTGGGAATAATCTTGAAGAATGTTAACAACACAGATCATCACTTTATTTTATTCACATACCAGTATACTAACCTTTTGAAACTTGTGTCTATGTAAATATCTCTGATGATGATCATCACCACGGTGTCTTTTGTTATGAGCCTTTCACATTGAAATGGTACTGACTGCAGTTAACTGGAGGAGAGCTAGGTGGGAGGAGGTGTTTCTCCACTCCAAGACAAAAGGGAGGTGTTACTGTTTATTATTATACTCCTACATCAACACACTGTCCTGCTCAGTGCTCAGAGCCTCAGACGGACCCCAGGGCCCAGAACACACACTCCACACATGAACAGATCTATTTGTATTTCATGTGTGTGACTATTTACCTTGTTGTTTGTTCTGTGTTGGAAAGTAATCGTATATTTTACTTGAGAAAATAGTACAAAAGTGTTGGCATCAAAATATACCATATTATACTATTTCATTTTTATTTCATTATGGGGTTTACATGATCACATCAATTTACTTTTCTCCATAAATTAAAAGGAGCAGGAAGAAGATACATCTTATTTATACCTGCCCCTACTTACCATTCAAATCCTCAAATAATAGATGCTCTGGCCAATACACTATCAAACTTGATAGTTGTCGTGTTCCTTTCAGAACTGAACTTTGTGTTTTGGTGCCCTCTAGTGGACACTAGGGTAATATTATGTATCGTTCCATTCTCAAGTGAAACTCCATGACATGCGGTCACAGAGCAGCTGCTCAGCTACAGTGTACCTTCACCCTTTCTTATGTGCTTTGAAAAGTATCATCTGTGAGTACCTTAGTTGCAATGATTTCGGATGTTTATTGTGCATTTTGTAGCCTTGTGGTTATCTTGATTTCCCCAATACAGAATTGTTTGGTGTTGGGCTAATGTTGCATCATGCTGTTTGTTTATGCTAAGCTACAGCTAGCTTCCATTTACCTCTGTGTTAGCTTCTCTGTTGTTTTTTGTTATCTTTATGCAAGCTCTAGAGAAGCATTCTGACATGTCAATTCATGTGTGTGTTACGGTTCATACTAGCAATTCATAAGGACAGTAATATTTCATTATTGTATTTCATGGTTCAATTCATGTTTTCAATTCATATTGCAGTAATGGGAAGTGTTATATAAATAATTTAAAACGTTATTTACAGAGATTTACAAGCTATTTACATTCTACTTACAGTAAAGTCATTCATGTCATTTATGAGTAATGCAGTCTACTGTGTGGTACAAACACATTGCTTGTGACCGTACCCTGCAAGCGAGCCTGCACTGGCCACTTAGGGCTGGCCTAAGGGCCCACCGTGGGCTGCCCACACAGGGCCCCAGAGGGCTTGCTCATTGGCAAAGTGTGGGGCCCTAAGTGCTGGCCCTGCATGGGCAGCCCTCACTTGGCCCTCACTCAGCCCTCACTCAGCTCTCACTCAGCCCTCACTTGGCCCTCAGGAAGCCTTCACTCAGCCCCATTAAACTATAACACCAAAATACCTATATTCCATTAATCTAAAATCTATTAGACATATGCAGTCATTTCATGTCAGATTTAATGTTTGCTTTATTCCATGAATACAGTAAAACAAATATACAACTCCTTCTTATCTTATCAGTCAAGGCATTTTACTGCTTTTATTTTATCTTATTTTTAGCACGTCGACACGTTGTGGACCCTCCAGGGCAGATCCTTTTGTCTATGTTTATTCTATATATCTTGTATAACCCCGATATCATTCTCAGGGGTGTACGGTGTGTGGTTTGGATGTGATAAGTTAGCAGATCCCCTGGGCTAGTCCACACGTGGTAAACATGGTGAAAATATATTACTAAGGTGTAATATTACTAAGTGAAAATATATTACTAAGGTGTAATATTGACAATTGTGTGAAGATATATTACTAAGGTACACAAGGTACACATGTAATATTGGCAATTGTGTGAAGTGTGGATATTTCTTTAGCTGTGTTGTAGAGGACAGTGGTCACTACATTTAAGTTATATCCATTTGTGTTGTAGTTGTGTAGTGGCGAGGGCCACTGCATTTTACTGCATTTTACTGCTTTTATTTTATTTTATTTTATTTTTGTTTGCTTTATTGTTAAATTGGTTCTAACTGTAATTGTATCCTTGCTCTGTAAAGCACTTTGAGCTGCATTTCATGTCATGAAAGGTGCTATACAAATAAAGTTTATTATTATTATTATTTATAACTGTGGTCTGTTTTTTTCTTGCCAGCACACATACTGTTCCGTTTATGTTGCTATGGAATCAGAAACTTGTAAACCCTATGTAATGCAATATAACAGCAATTAATGTCAGAGAACCCAGTAATTAATATCAGAGAACACAGTACAACACAAATAAACAAACACAATAGAACACAGTACAACACAATGGGATACAGTAGTACACAATGGAACACAGTGTAACACAATAGAAGACACTACAACAATGTAATAGAACCCAACAGGTACATTTTCTTCTTTTTAAATACACATAAAATAGTTTTTAAGTTAACCACTTTCAACCTGCCGTCCCTATTTAGAGCATGTCATAGGCAAATGTCAACAAGCTCACAACACACCGCTACACACTGTGAGCTTGTAGATCGTCATTTTCGCTAAGCGACAATATCCTACAACAGAAAAAAATCTTAAATCTGATTTAATTAAGCTGCAGACTGATGGCAGATAATAGTGTGTGGTCTGTGGTGTCCCTGTGGCTGTATATAAGTTGACCTTTAATATTACTATTATTGCTGCTACAATGTCTGAGGAACCAGAACAAAATAAGTTTACTCTTATCTACCCATACACAAGATCCTATGTGATGAACATGGGGTAGTGTAAATAAAATATACTGTACACTCATGTATTTTTTGCTCACAGATGACTGGTGGTGCTTTTGCATGCATCGGCACACACAACTGTTCTCTCAGGAGGACCACATCACATAACCTAATACACCAAAAGAAATAGACTTTGTCTTAGACCGTGTATTATATATATATACTTAGACAGTGAGTATAATTTTGTAATGCCTGATATAACAGGCATTAGGCCTATTACAACTCAAAACGACTTTTCGCTCAATCATGTTGATCTTTCTCTGTCCTAAAGGTGCAACCATGTACTGACAAGTAATCTCATAGGGTGGCTTAATTTCAGGGAAAATCCTAGGCGACAGTCAATGTGGTGTGTGTGTGTGTGGGTATGTTAATATGTTCTTTTATCCTAAGAATCTAGGTGTATAATAAAATGACAAGTAGGTCTTGTGGTGCATTTTGTACTAGTAACTATGCTACACCTCACTACCATCCAATCACTATCCTAGGGATTGGATGGTGTCCTTTGGCAATCAGAAAAAGCTACTGAGGATTCGGGATCTTGAATGATCTTGAACTTTTTTAGCACAATGTATTTGTTCTTAAGGTACAATCTTGCAAGCATATGAAAAATGTATGTGGTTCAGCACTCAGCAGTTTGTGGGTTGTGGGTGCACAATGTGACATTTAAGCTACAGATGGGAACAAAATGCAGATGGATATAATTGTTTTTCAGTCACAAGTGTGCCATCAAGCCACTGCTTCACTGAGCTCTTGTTGCTGTACTAATTAAAAAGTAGGTTCAGGTCATGGGAGTGTGGGGCTCGAGTGCCCCTGCTGAAAAGTGAGGAATTGTCTGTGTGGTGATGGTGATGGTCATTACACCTGTGAGTGGGGGAGGCACTGCTAAGCTTGTCAAGAGAGGGAGGCGGAACAGCTAAAGACAGCAGATGAACAAAAGAATGGACGGTGGACTCTCTCCCTCTGTCCTCCCTTTCATCCCATCGTGGCGTCTCCTCTGGGGTTGGGGAGGGATGCCCTGGGACACCCCTCTCACAAAGGCTTTTCAGTCAGGAGGAGAGGTGGCACATCTGTAGCTTTTAGACGCCAATGTCAATCTCTCACACAGTCACCCCCTCAGAGAGGAGCTAATGTCAGCCCTAAGAGGAGCTCTTATTCATTTGTATTTTCGGTGCCTTTTGTTTCCTTTTGTTTCCTCTCATTGCCCACAAGCAGGTGATTGTCCCTCATTGACTTAAATCCCACAAATCTTACATTGAACCACTGGTTGCTTGGCCTTCTTTTTTAAACGGCGTGTCCATCAGTCATGCAACGGTCACCCACTCCAACCTCCAGTCACCTGGAAATATATTTTAAAAAAATATTTTAACATACATAAATACATACCTTTTATACATTTTAACATATATAAATACATAGGCCTACATATTTATACTTAAGTATTCATTGTCAAAGCTTACTCTTCCACTGGGGCCTCACTGCTAACCAGCTGACGGTGAAATCGCTCCTTTCGTCCACCCGCTCTGTCTCGCGAATTCCGCAGCCACACCTTTATCTCCTTTTCCACATCCGATTCCAGAGGACTAGGCTGAATGCGGCACTTTCTTACAGCCTCTGAAACATAAAAACAAATAGGCTTATATGAAACAATTATTTTTGTAGTAAGCAATTTCTTATTCGTTGCTGTCGGGCATATCTTGTATCAAGATCCTTCAACTTTTAAATTTTTTTTGTTCTGTTTTTGTAGATGAAAGCCCTACTTAAGACTAAATAACAACTCTACTGGAACACAAGTTGTTTTTTCCATTTCCTGAAAAGTCATGGTATAGACATACAAGGTTTTTAACCAACAGCAACTTGCTATGCAATTTCTATTTGCTAGCTATTTCAAAGATTGTATCGCAACTCTTTATGCATAAGTGTATTTTTTAACCCTACTGCCTGTTTTCTAATACTCTAACAGTGGTTCTCAACCTGTGGTACGCGAGGCCCCCTCTGGTGGTACGCAGAGCAACCTCCCCAAAAAAGAAAATGTGGGGACTGAGATATAAAATAATATAAAAACATGTAAAACATATACTACATTTGAAATACTTCTATGAATTATTTATAACTTTACCATATGGAAAATGGAATATGATACATTAGATATGGAAGTGGGTTTTAAAGGTTCGATGACATTCATTTTCACTTTTTTAATTTGTTATGTTTTTTTGGGGGTTTTATGACCTCAATTACACCCAAAAAAATCTGAACTTTGAACATTCAGTGGATTTTCTGTGGTCTGGGGTTTTCTGAATAATTAGGCTGAAAAGCAATCTGAGCTTGGCCCTTCGACAGTGAGGTCACAGTCGATTAATCCCGCCCACTCTCCTCCTCGCCCCTCCCCTCCCCTATCCTTTCCTTTGGGGGGGGCGGAGCAGAGGCGATGATTGACAGGCAAAATCCCTCACCAGCGACACCCGCAGGCAAAGATTTATTTTTTCATTGCAGTTGAAAAGGCTTTAGAAATGTGAGACAAAAACACCTACAGTGAATCACTGGAGTGGAATTTTCAGTTAAAACTTTTTGTACACGTTTGAAGGACCAGGACAAATACTCTGAATGTGGTGTAAACATGAATGTCATGATACCTTTAAAAACAAGTTTTGCTTTCCTGTATATTAATATGTTGTCAGTGCCGTGTTTATGTTGGCTTTGTGTCAGCGATGCGGCCGCGATGGTAACTGGAAAACTCGCCCCAAAACACCTTATAATAAGGTTATGGCACCGTTTTACTGAGGTTAAAGGACAACTTTGTTTTTTTTACAACCAAGGTTTATATTTGAGCTTGTAATTAAAGTAAATAAAAGATGAGTGTTATTTCTTTTTCATTTACTGCTTTCTATAGTTTATATATTTTTTACAGTGGGCGGGGGCATTCTGTCCGGTGGCTAAAAATGCCTTTTTTACACAATAAAAAAGGTCCTGTGGTCTTTGCTGGCCAGATGTGAGTTATTGGGGGCTAGGAGAGCTACTGTAAATAATAATAAAGAAAACACACGGTTATTGTGAAAAAAAAGACATATTTAGCCACCGGACAGAATGCCCCCGCCCACTGTAAAAAAGATCACGAAAATTGCTAAAACTATCGAAAGCAGTGAATTAAAAAAATTGAACACTCTTTTATTTACTTTAATTACAATCTAAAACATAAACCTTGGTTGTAAAAAAACAAAGTTGTCCTTTAAAGGTTCGATGACATTCATTTAAACTTTTTTTTATTTTTTATGTTTTTTTTGGGGTTTTATGACCTCAATTACACCACAAAAATCTGAACTTTGAACATTCAGTGGATTTTCTGTGGTCTGGGGTTTTCTGAATAATTAGGCTGAAAAGTAATCTGAGCTTGGCCCTTCGACAGTGAGGTCACAGTCGATTAATCCCGCCTACTCTCCTCCTCGCCCCTCCCCTCCCCTATCCTTTCCTTTGGGGGGGGCAGAGCAGAGGCGATGATTGACAGGCAAAATCCCTCACCAGCGACACCCGCAGGCAAAGATTTCTTTTTTCATTGCAGTTGAAAAGGCTTTAGAAATGTGAGACAAAAACACCTACAGTGAATCACTGGAGTAGAATTTTCAGTTAAAACTTTTTGTACACGTTTGAAGGACCAGGACAAAGACTCTGAATGTGGTGTAAACATGAATGTCATGATACCTTTAAGTTTAGGAATAAGGTTAAGCTTAGGCATAGTTTACTGAGGTTACGTTTAGAAAGACAAGGTGAATACCGCCAGGGCGACTGTTTTGGGGCGAGTGTTTTGGTATCACAATCACAAGGATCACAACAAGCTAAACAATGGCGAGATACTAATAAACAGCACAGTTAAAATGATGCAATCGTGGCTGGAATCTTTGGACCAGCAGCACGTATAAACTGAAGTGGTGGATGTGTAGGGTCACACGTCACAGAACACTTGCTCCAGGAGCACCAGTGAAATCACTCCCAGCACCAATTGGTGCCGATTAAATGGCACAATAACCCAGTTAATATGACGCGGAAACTGGGATTCAACAGAACTGGAGTGGGGCAGAGTAGCCTACAGATAGTGTGATAATAATGGTATGATAGACATTCATACATGAAACCCATTTCAAACGGCATCTTACAACCAAACACATGTAGCCTACTGAAAATAGTTGATTTCTTAACCCTTTAAGACCGGGAACGCATCACATTTTTTTTATTTCTTTTGGCCATTCAAAAATAGCAGATATACAAGCTCACAGAGCTTGTAGATCTGCTATTTTTGAAAAATAGTGTACTTGGTACTTGGTGTAAAAAGGTTGCGAACCACTGCTCTATAATAAGTAAACACATTTCCCATAAGTGTTTGAATTTGACTTCAAATACGAGTTTGACTAACAAATGAGTAGGTGTTTGATTAGGGTGAAAATGATCAATTTTGAATTGAGTTATTTAGACTTACCGGTTACAACCCTCTTTAGTCTCAGGGACTGAAAAGGTCTCTTTTGATTTGAGCCGTTCCAGTTGAATTGTTTGGCTAGAGAATGGCCAATGTCGCCATTATCCTTCTTGTTGCAGCCTGGACATCACACCCACCAATGGCTCCTAGATAGGCAATCTGACAGGAAGTGAAATAAACAGGAAATAAAACATTATTGCCTTTGGTAAAAACAAATGATAGAAAGGTTAGGGCCACTGTATGTAGAATTGCTAAGTGATTATAAAATTGACAACATTTTAGATAGCATACAATATCATTTATTTATATACCAAATCTTTCCGACAGCGATGGTCTTCAATTCTTTGCTCCAAGACATCCATGTCCTCGTTGGTTTGAAGGGGCAATGTGATGTCATCAGGCAACGCGATCTCTGCTTGATTTGAGCGGGAGATATTTGCCACTGCCTTCTCCAGTGTTGTCAGCCTCTCCTTAATTTCTTCTAGCGTGTTAATTAAGTATCTGTCAATACCTGAGAAGGAAAAACTATAATTAGAAACTGAACAGAAACTGTTCTAACACACAGCATAGCATCATCAGCACCTCTTATCTGGGGAGTGGCATCGGATATCATTTTCTATAGATATGATTATCAATTAAACAACAGGTTGTTCCGACCGAGCTTTCTGATTGGTTGAAATGGGCTCGCTAGCAGTGTTCAAACGAGCATGACAGCACACCTGGCCGTGCTCAAATATACATATCAGTATAATATAAATATCAGCTGTGCCGGGTCCTTCAGCGCTGCTTACGGAAATCGGCTCTGCCTCGTTCCTGCAGCAATGCTGTGCCGATAATCACGGTAAAGCACACCCTCTCCTGTAATATTGCATAATTCCATTACCGTCTGATGATGTGCCATTACCGTGCAGGGATTTATACAAAAGCCAAATCCTAAACTATCCTCCATGGTAAAGAATACGGAGCTAGAGCAGTACCTTTTTAACCCATTCAGACCGGGATAACCTACATGCTGTTATACCTTTCAATCTGGGAACATGTCTACCTCATTCATTTCTGACACTCTTAAAGCCCCCTTTATACTTCACCATATGACAGAGTTGGATGCCGAAAATAGCAGATCTGCAAGCTCGCAGCGCGTGTCGAATGAGGGCTGCGAGCTTGCAGATCTGCTATTTTCCAGCCTAGGTCGTGTCGCAACGGTGAAACATAAACGTGGCTTTAGGATTTAGAAGGCGTTTTCAGAATCGTCCTCAAGTCTAAATGGGTTAACAGGACGGAGCTACAATGTAAAATCCTCTGTTAATTTAACCATTATAATGCAATAGACACGAATAGTCCATTTGGGTTACATTTGTAAACTACAGATTTTACAATGGAAGCTGCCATTCTTAGTTAGCTGTTAAAGTGTGTTGTGTGGGAAGCTAGTCCAAGTGATTAATTCAACATTATGGTAGTCCTGAAACAAACTGTTTGCAGACGTAAACATACATGAACCATGCTAAATCCAGATGTGACGTTTGTGGGCATTCCTGTCTCCCTATGTATCTATTGGGGCTATCAAACATACCTGCTGCTGATGGAGCACGCCTCACAGCAGGGGGTACGGCCACAGGTGGAAGGTGGCTCACAGATGAAAGGTTACTGGCCGGTGGTGGACTCGCTGTTGACAGATGACTGGCCGGTGGTAGGTGACTCGCCGGTGGTAGGGGACTCGGCGTTGACAGGTGACTGGCCCACGGTGGTAGGGGACTCGGCGTTGACAGGTGACTGACCGGTGGTAGGTGACTCTGCGTTGACAGGAGACTGACCGGTGGTAGGTCACTCTGCGTTGACAGGTGACTGACCGGTGGTAGGTGACTCTGCGTTGACAGGTGACTGACCGGTGGTAGGTGACTCTGCGTTGACGGGTGACTGGCCCACTGTGGTAGGTGACTCGCGGTTGACAGATGACTGGCCGGTGGTAGGGGACTCGGCGTTGGCAGGGGACTCTCCAGTGGCAGGGGACTCGCTGATGCACGGTGACTTGAAGACAGCAAACCCATTGGTGGTGGTGGGACTGGTGGCTGGTGTACGACTGCAGCTGTTACAACTTCAGACTGTCTGGACCGTTTTGGTGGCGCACGCTCAGGCTCAGTGTAGCGTTTAGTAGCTCTGTGGAAAATGAGGAGCAACTATCTAAGAATGCATTTTAGTACACAAACTGAATGACTGGTTCATACTACAGCCAGAAAAAAATACGAAATTGACTGCAATCCAATTCTTCTGGTTCACTTTCAATAATCAAACTTGTTTCTGCCTTTTTGGCTTTAGACCTTGCCTTTTCATAATCCACTGTAATGTAACAAAATAAGTGTAAGAAACAAAGTGTCAGTAAGAAACAAAGTAAGTGTCACGCTTTGCATCAATTTAGGCAATGAACTATCAGCTATTTTATTAGTAGTTATAGCAATTACTTTAAGAATAATCAAATAAGTACATTATTTTGAAATGCTTTAATAAAAAAAGTTATCGATTAAGCACTTAAGGACCACTTCAGCCATTTTCAACCAATCACCATATAATTGGTCCTAACTAATGCTCATTATAACATGGTACCATGTTTGTCTACTTGGTCTGTCTCTCAGAGAAGGGCTGTTGACAAAATGCTACCATTTTATAATGGTGAGGACCAATTATATGAAGATGCGTCGAAAATGGCTCAAGTGGCCCTTTAAATTTAATGGCTCCCAAATCTGGAAGAAAAAAAATACCTGCTGTTGCCAAAATTTTGATTTGATGTGCTGTTGTCTAGGCAGAATCTGACTACAAAAAGGCAAAACGCTGAATCAACCTACCTAATGAAAATGCTTACACTACAACAGTCAGAACTTCTCCACAACCTAAACCTCTCTATCAATATGAAGCGATATACTATATCCTTCAGTCTGAATGTCTATTAACACTAAACAATACAAACAAAGACACCACCAACACACTCCAAAACCACTGAACCATAGTCTGCCTTATACCAGCTACCCAAACAGATTTCACCAGAACTTACCGCTTGTGCTTGACTGAACAGTAAAAGATTGTCCTTACCCCCCACTGTACAGTCAAACACCGCGCCGCAGCAAAATCCAAGCCCAATAGCAACGGCGGGACTTCCAAATGTCTAGGCAGAATCTGAATGGGAACTCAGTCAAACAGAATAGACAAAATAAGGCACAGACAAATTCACAGTTTTAGAAGAATTGGTGATATATTTCTGATATCAAAAAGGAGACTCAAACTTACAATTCAGCAGGACAAGAAATGTATGGAACAGCCAGCAGTATGAACTCAAGGAACACACTGAAAGGTTACAGGTTTTATACAAGTGACTTCAAACAATTCTCACAGCCCCTCCTGGCCCACATGGACACCAATCACTCGGCTCATCCAGGCAGACTTGTTAATTTGTCACCTTAGCATGTGAAGTGAAACAAAAGAATGCAAATGTCTCTGTTAGGAGACAGGGTGTCTAGCAGGCAACCATTCCTAAAGCAGGGTGGAGCCCCAAGCAGAAGAACATCTTCATTTCAAATGTTAATGTTCAAATATCCTTGACACTGTCCACGTGAACATGGGAACATCATGCGTCACCAAAGCTGCCTTGATTTTGCTGGGGTCATTGTAAGGTGGCCACATAGTCATTGATGAGTCCTCATTAAGCCATTGCTGCTCACAATCCCTACCGAATATCCAGGAACTCCACAATTTTGTACAACGCCATTAGGAGGAGCTGAAAATGAATACATAAACAAAAGGAGGGGAAAAAAAGGGGCAAAAAAAGACAACAAAAATAAAGAAAGAATATAGCTGCAAGCAGCGATAAGCGGGGCCAGGGAATAGAGAGAGAGAGAGAGACTAATGAGGAGTGAGTGAGGGCAGGTGTGATTATGGATTGAGAGGGAATGACAGCAGGTGAGGTGGGTAGATCCAATCCATGGGAATAGGCCAGGTGGACTGTTGCTGTTGCTCACTTTCTAAAAGAACATAATAATGAGAGAGAGAGAGAGAGAGAGAGAGAGAGAGAGAGAGAGAGAATAGATTGAAGAGAGAGAGAGAGAGACGGAATAGATTGAAGAGAGAGAGAGAGAGACGGAATAGATTGAAGAGAGAGAGAGAGAGAGACGGAATAGATTGAAGAGAGAGAGAGAGAGACGGAATAGATTGAAGAGAGAGAGAGAGAGAGAAACGGAATAGATTGAAGAGAGAGAGAGAGAGAAACGGAATAGATTGAAGAGAGAGAAGAGAGAAACGGAATAGATTGAAGAGAGAGAGAGAGAGAATCGGAATAGATTGAAGAGAGAGAGAGAGAGAATCGGAATAGATTGAAGAGAAGAGAGAGAGAGAGAGAGAATCGGAATAGATTGAAGAGAAAGAGAGAGAGAGAATCGGAATAGATTGAAGAGAGAGAGAGAGAGAGA
>NC_137616.1:1425000-1434655 GCF_963280865.1 Gymnoscopelus braueri | reverse complement strand
GAACTGCAACCTTGAGATTTTAAGGCACACACTTAAGCGAGAAACCATTGGAACAACAGACCTGACCTGGTGAATATGAGAGAGAGAGAGAGAGAGAGAGAGAGAGAGAGAGAGAGAGAGAGAGAGGAGAGAGAGAGAGAGAGAGAGAGAGAGAGAGAGAGAGAGACGAGAGAGAGAGAGAGAGAGAGAGAGGAGAGAGAGAGAGAGAGAGAGATGGAAACGGAATAGATTGAAGAGAGATAGAGAGAGAGAGATGGAAACGGAATAGATTGAAGAGAGATAGAGAGAGAGACATGGAAACGGAATAGATTGAAGAGAGATAGAGAGAGAGACATGGAAACGGAATAGATTGAAGAGAGATAGAGAGAGAGACATGGAAACGGAATAGATTGAAGAGAGATAGAGAGAGAGACATGGAAACGGAATAGATTGAAGAGAGATAGAGAGAGAGACATGCAAACGGAATAGATTGAAGAGAGATAGAGAGAGAGAGACATGGAAACGGAATAGATTGAAGAGAGATAGAGAGAGAGAGAGACATGGAAACGGAATAGATTGAAGAGAGATATAGAGAGAGAGAGACATGGAAACGGAATAGATTGAAGAGAGATTAGAGAGAGAGAGACATGGAAACGGAATAGATTGAAGAGAGATAGAGAGAGAGAGACATGGAAACGGAATAGATTGAAGAGAGATAGAGAGAGAGAGAGACATGGAAACGGAATAGATTGAAGAGAGATAGAGAGAGAGAGACATGGAAACGGAATAGATTGAAGAGAGATAGAGAGAGAGAGACATGGAAACGGAATAGATTGAAGAGAGATAGAGAGAGAGAGACATGGAAACGGAATAGATTGAAGAGAGATAGAGAGAGAGAGACATGGAAACGGAATAGATTGAAGAGAGATAGAGAGAGAGACATGGAAACGGAATAGATTGAAGAGAGATAGAGAGAGAGACATGGAAACGGAATAGATTGAAGAGAGAGAGACACGGAAACATAATAGATTGATTGGGGGGGACATCTCAACCTATTGCCATTAACAGGATCGAACTCTCAACCTTCGGATTGACAGGCTGCAACACTACCTATAGTGCTATAGCTTTGACCAGGCTGAGGTTGTCTGTTGAAGATAAAAGTGAACCAGTGAAAGCAGCCGATCTACAAGCTCAGAAAGAACGTTGCTATCTGAAGGTTTTGAGATTGTAGATCGTCTATTTCAGAATGAAGTATGTCATACATACTTCATACCCTCTCAAATAAGCATTTCAGGTTATCTTTATCAATTGCATTATGTATTAATTGACACAATTACTGGTAGTGTCTGTTGATATTTATAAGTATTATCGTCCATTATGAACCAAGCCTCTGTGTCCCGAACTACTCTAGATCACTGGTTCACAAACCATTTACCAATAAAGGCATTTTTGTGTCTCCTCGGAACGAAAACTAGTGAAAGTAGCCGATCTACAAGCTCACAAAACGTTGCTATCTGAAAAGTTGTGAGATTGAAGATCGGCTATTTTCACAATTAAGTTTGTCATACATTGCAAAAACATACTCTCTCCAAGAAGCATTTCATGTTACCTTTAACAGTTGCACATGCATTAATTGAGAGAGAGAGAGACATGGAAACATAATAGATTGAAGAGAGAGAGAGATGGAAGCAGAATGGATTGATTGGACATCTCAACCTATTGCCATTAACAGGAATCGAACCCTCAACCTTCGGATTGACAGGCTGCAACACTACCTATAGTGCTATAGCTTTGACCAGGCTGAGGTTGTCTGTTGAAGGTAAAACTGAACCAGTGAAAGCAGCCGATCTACAAGCTCAGAAACACGTTGCTATCTGAAAAGTTTTGAGATTGTAGATCGGCTATTTTCAGAATGAAGTATGTCATACATTGCAAAAACATACCTTCTCAGATAAGCATTTAATGTTATCTTTATCAATTGCATATGTATTCATTAATACAGGCTTGTTGTTTGCAATGCACTTTAAATGAAGTCTCCACCAAGTGAGGCTTGAACCGGCAACCTTGATGTTATGAAACATTCACTTAACACTTGCATGACTAAGCTATCAATATGACCGATTTTGAGAATTAAAGTGGATTATCTTCTCTCATGAAGCTCTGAGAAAGTTCCCCTTTCATGACTTTTCCTAAATATTTGTTTCAAATCATCTCTGACACCTCTAGACCCCCCGCAGAGCGGCCCGTAGACGAGCTGTGCAGCGAGTCTATGCAAGTCTATGTTGCCATGTCTGCTTATTATAAGCGACTTTGGGCTTGTTTTTCACGTCTTTCTATTATTATTATTATTATTATAATTATATATATATAATTACATTATAATGGTAATAATAATATAGCTGCCCACGTGTTTTGTGCACAGTTTGCACACTGGGTTGTTTACAAGTTACTATAGTTCGCTTGCTGCTACTAGATTTATAGCAGCATTACTTGACGGTCATATTATGTCATGACGAAACTTCAACCTGTTTTTTGCACTTTCTCCATTTACAGCCCGTATATCTACATAAAAGTTCGGATTTCAAATATAAAGTTCTTATTCCGTGGCCACGGATGTTACAATTTACTTCGGGTGGGTATAAGTACCCGTAACTTCTGTATTGTTCAATAAAAAGCATTTTAATCCGATTGGCGATCATTTGCTCATAGAGTTATAGTGTATCAGAGTGCAATTACACCTCCCAACCGATAGGGTCACGTAGTTGAAAGCATGGAGAAAATACGGAGAAAATGGCCACCGATCGGATTAAAATGTTTTTTTTTGGACAGTACGGAGATTATGGGTACTTATGGGTTACCCGAACAGAATTTTAACATCCCTGGCCATGAGATAAGCACTTTATATTTGAAATATGAACGTTTATGTAGATGTACGAGTTGTAAATGGAGAAATGCAAACACCAGGTGTACGTTCTGCCATGACGCTTGGCGGCGAGCTAACAATGCTAGCTCCTAGCCTCGTTACTCCACTGTTGTTTTGGCCACATCTTCAGTGAAATACTTCCATACGAACGTCGAGCGGCCTGTTGTTTAGCTGGGGCTGCCCTCACCTACTGTAGCTGCTGTGTTCGCTACAATGTTATATTGTTTATACAACTAGATTCTGTCCCGAAAAAGTGTAGTGAGATTATTTTTATTTACTCCACTGCGCCCTCTACAGATCTGGACAATTTGAACTTACCATTAACCAAATCTGTAGAGGGAACTGTGGAGTAAATACAAATAATTTCCGTCTCGCGGACATATTTTATTTTCTGCCCAAAAAGTGTATTTTACAGAGTAGGTGGGGTGCTGAGAGGCTTCCCACCTCCGAGAATAGACTTTCAACAACACAAAACAGCCTTTGTTTCGGTGAGTAGCGAAATGGTTTTGTTTATTTTCACTACTCTTGAGGGAACTTGAGGGAACTGACTAACGCTCTGGACCAGGGCTAGCCGCTTCCCACCGTGGTGAAGTTAGTTTCAGCCTCAGGTTGAATATTCACCCAGTGGATATTACTCCAGTAAAGTAAAATACCTCAAAATTGTACTTAAGTACAGTAATTGAGTAAATGTACTTAGTAACTTTACACCACCACAGAGAGGAGCGAAACTGATGGGTGGGGATTAGGCTTGTAACCGGAGAACAATGGGCCAACGACCAACCAAAAAAGTTATTTAGCTAGTTTCTACTGTTTTTCAACTCGCGAGTTGATGCCCGAAACACCAGGCCTGCTCACATATAGGAGTCAGACAGAAATACACACTAGCCTACTGCTTCATGTCTCACTGTTTTCAGGGCACAACGTATGCAGTAACATTTTCATAGACCTGCCTGCTTATTTCTCTCTCAAAATTTGGCAACCCATTTCACTGTCTGTTTCACTGAAGAGTTTAATGTGACGCTACAGATTGCGCTGTTTTATACGCTTTTTTTAAATAAAGATTTTACATACAGAATCTGCAGTTACCATTACATTTTATAATACTATTTTATATATATATATATACTACATTACTATTTTATAATGTTTCTGCCTGCAGCAGAGTGCAATTGAGATGTTAATGGCTATTTAGAAGACAATGGAACCCCCCACTGTTTGGGGGAGAAAGTGTGAACTAGTCTGGAGCCCAGAGGGGAGACAGTGGCCAATAGGATAGCCTGATTTGGGGATCAAAATGATCGTTTTTCAGGCTTGGTGGAGGAGTATGAAACCTCAGTCATGCGAGTGTTAAGCGGGAAGCCATTGGACCAACAGACCTAATCCAGTGAAAACGGAGGTCAGACAGATGATACCATTTCACGCAAATAACTGAAAAATCCTGGGTTTAAGTGTTTTTCAAACTGCTCAAAATTGCGGACAATCTAAGGGCGGAGAGAGAGACATGGAAACGGAATAGATTGAAGAGAGAGAGACATGGAAACAATAGATTTTGGATTGACAGGCTGCAACACTACCTATAGTGCTATAGCTTTGACCAGGCTGAGGTTGTCTGTTGAAGATAAAACTGAACCAGTGAAAGCAGCCGATCTACAAGCTCAGAAACACGTTGCTATCTGAAAAGTTTTGAGATTGTAGATCGGCTATTTTCAGAATGAAGTATGTCATACATTGCAAAAACAGACCTTCTCAGATAAGCATTTCATGTTATCTTTATCAATTGCATATGTATTCATTAATACAGTCTTGTAGTTTGCAATGCACTTTAAATGAAGTCTCCACCAAGTGAGGCTTGAACCGGCAACCTTGATGTTGTGAAACATTCACTTAAGCGGGAAGCCATTGGACCAACAGACCTGATACAGTGAAAACGGAGGTCAGACAGATGATACCATTTCACGCAAATAACTGAAAAATCCTGGGTTTAAGTGTTTGTCAAACTGCTCAAAATTGCGAACAATCTAAGGGCGGAGAGAGAGACATGGAAACGGAATAGATTGAATAGAGAGAGACATGGAAACAATAGATTGAAGAGAGAGAAGGATGGAAGCAGAATGGATTGATTGACGTGTCAACCTATTGCCATAACAGGAATCTAACCCTCAACCTTCGGATTGACGGGCTGCAACATTACCTATAGTGCTATAGCTTTGTCCAGGCTGAGGTTGTCTGTTGAAGATAAAAGTGAACCAGTGAAAGCAGCCGATCTACAAACTCAGAAACACGTTGCTATCTGAAAAGTTTTGAGATTGTAGATCGGCTATTTTCAGAATGAAGTATGTCATACATTGTAAAAACATACCCTCTCAAATAAGTATTTCAGGTTATGTTTAACAATTGCGCATGTATTAATTGACACAATCATGTTGTGTGCAATGCAACTTTAATGAAGTCCGCATCAAGTGAGGCTTGAACTGGCAACCTTCAGGTTGTGAGGCACACGTTTAAGGGAGAAGCCATTGGACCAACAGACAAGAACCTGTGGAAAAGGAGATCACACAGATGATACAGTTTCACGCAAATAGCTGAAAAATCCTGGGTTTAAGTGTTTTTCAAACTGCTCAAAATTGCGGACAATCTAAGGGGGGAGCTTACTGGTCAACGTGATACATGTGTTCCTCATGAGTCAAGGCACATGTGTAAGCAGGTTTAATGGCTGTCGGCCAAACGAGGCATGACTTTTGCCTGTTTAAAGTTTGCACTTTCAAAAAATCGCTCTAGCGCCCCCCTTTGACCAATTGGAGTAAGATTGGTTTCAGTAATATTTGGAATGACCCTCAACATTAACGCAAAGTTTCAAAGAAATGTGAGTCTGCATGTATGTGTTAGGGGCAGATGAATAATTGTCATAAAACTGCAATATTCATTGGCTCATTAAAGCTTCATTTTTTCACTTATGGAAAATCTTTTGCACAGGTTTGTCGGCATAGGTCCAAAGTTCATGTGTAAAACGTTTCGTGCAGATTACTCAAAAATCCCAGGAGGAGATTTTTAACTGTTTTTCATATAATTCAAAATGGTGGGAGATCTAAAGGTCAGAGGTCAAAAGTCAGAGGGTTAAAGTTGTTCATCATGAGTAGACGCATGTGTGTATTGAAGTTTTATGGCTGTAGGTCAAACAGGGCATGAGTTGTACCTGTTCAAAGTTGGCATTTTCAATTGAGTGCTATAGCGCCACCTTTTGACCAAAGATTGTGAGATTTATTTCTTGATAGTTTTTCATGACCATCTACCATATGGCCGAGTTTCGTAAAAAGCGACAGCACGGTTCACCCAGAACTGCGAAAAGTGGCAGAAACAGAAGAATACGTACAATAATAAAACAGGTCCAGAGCTGAGCTCTGGCCCCGCAAAAACTCAGTAGCTATGGAGGAAAGGAATAGCTGCCCATTCTGTGTCCATGGGGAGCAAAACATTTTCTTGTTATATCTGACAAACAGATTATTTGGTCTGTACTTTCTAGATGACTTGCTTTATAAATGCCAATGTCTTTTGAATCTAGAGGACTTGAGTAAAGAGAATCTAGCTTTGAAAACCTCCTGAACATGATGTACTTTCTATCCGACTTTTCATCACATAGTATGTTCTGTACCAGTCCCAAATTCCCATGAACCAGCACACAGTTGTCCCCTGTAGTTGTGGCAACACAGAACTCCTGAAACACAGCCTTTTTATACTGTGTGCAGTGAGGCAGGTATGGTATTGATGGGCCACTAGAGTGTTTCATTTTCAGCAAAGGTGTCTTGCTGTCTGTCTGCTTTGCTTTTTTTGTTGTAAAAAAGGTCCGCTCCAGTGTAATTATGTGAAATATCTGTTTAAGAACAAATTGTGGTTTGCGAGTTGCTTTTTTCAATTTCCTCATATAGTTTTCAAATGGAAAAGCAGACACTCCATCTAAAGCTGCATACCTCCTAACATCATCAGCCAAATGAGTCAAATTGTGCACATTATAGATCAATTCATCAATACCATACAACTGCTCAAATTCACATAAGAAATGTTTCATGAGATTATCAGCATAGTCACAATAATAATTGCACAAGGCAGGACAGAGCATCATGTACATGGCAATGGAGAAATTCATGAAATTATTGTAGTGGGAGGAGGGAAGAAACTATTTTAAGACAATTGGACCTGTATAAAGTAAGAACTGGCGACTCGCTTTCCATGTGTCTACGTGCGCTAAACTTCTTGGCTTTCTTTGAAACTCGATTGGGATGTGTTGCCTTAGCTGCTGCAACCTGGCAGAAATGGCCATCACCGCCTGAGAGCCCGATCTACATGACAAATCACCCTTCATCCAAAAGGATATCAATCTTCGAGTCACTCCGAGGCAAACAAGGTGCATGTAGTCCAAAATGAACATTGTGACCATTCCTATGCTAAGCCGTGCAAGGGGAGAGTTGCCCTTGTGGTGATCCTCATCCTCCTGCCTAGAAAATTTGGATGGAACTCCTGCAGTGTACAAAGAAGATCTGAGAGTGTATTCTGTGGCACATCGTTCCTCAGAGCCCACTCACACAGCAACTTGGCCAATTTTGTACATTCATCTTCAACTGTATCACATTCATCACTACTATCACCTTCTTCCTCTGCATCACTCTCATCACTACTCTCTATAATACTGTCACCATCTGGGACTGTATCATTCACAAGTGTAGTATCACAGTCATCATCAAATGAATTTAGGCAGTCCATGAAAACTTCATCTTCCTCATCGTTGACATTAAAGGTCAGATTGGATTCAGGATTCACTTCTCCCAATATTTCACTTGAATTTATCTCTTGAACTGAGGATGAATCAAAAGAAGTTAGGATCCTTAGTGTGCGCCGGCGCTTGGTCCAGTAACTGCTGGAAGCCATGACAAAGAGTGCCCTACAGGAGCAAGGAAGGATGCAGGTCGAAGGAGGCTCTCAGGTTCTCTGAAAGCTGGTGTGAGTAGGCTCCCTGGGGGGAAATGATCATGTATATATTGAGAATTGTATGAAGGAATTGACATATCTGGGGTCAACTGGGCCCTTCCCCTGGCTGAAGGGGAGAGCCAGGGAGAAGGGCCGACTGGTGCCATCTCATAGGTAGGGACCATGCCCAGGAAGAGGCACCTTCCTGGGGTAGCGATGGGTTCAGCGAGGCCCAAAATCCTGGTTCTCAAAAAAAAATTGAAAATGTTTCTAAGTCCAGGGCTCCCTTGAGGAGGTGGGCCCCTGCCTTCCTGCCTCAAGGAATTTTCTTGCAGGTGCCTTGAAGGCCGACCTGTGCCATCGGATAGTTATGCCCAGGACAGAGGCACCTTCCTGGGGTAGCGATGGGTTCAGCGAGGCCCAAAATCATGGTTATAAAAAAAATATCGAAAATGTTTCTAAGTGTCTGCATGGGCTCCAGAGGACCCCCTGGAGGACCCCCAGCCGAAAATGTAAACTTTTTTTGGCTTGTCGATCTGGTCTTTTTCGGGCTAAAACGGCCGGTACCGACCGGGCCGTGGGTCGCCCGGGGCCGGCGGAGGGCTCGTTGGAACCGGGCCGGGGCTGCGCACGATTCGGTGCCCCCCCCCGGGTCCCATGCCCAGGAAGAGGCACCTTCCTGGGGTAGCGATGGGTCGGCGAAAACCCCCAAAATCATGGTTCTCAAAAAAAAATCAAAAATTGCGGTATGTGTTTGTAAAGCCTCCAGAGGTCCGCAGGGACCCCCTGGAGGACCCCCAGCCGAAAATCTAAACTTTTTTCGGCTTGTCGATCTGCTCTTTTTCGGGCTAAAACGGGCGGTACCTCCCAGTCCGTGGGTCGCCCGGCGTTGGCGGAGGGCTCGTTGGATCCGGGCCGGGGTTGCGCACGCGTCGGTGCCCCCCCCCCCGGGTCCCTGGGTGGCTGCCCGGGCAAACTGCGGCCGAAGAACCCGGGAAAAAAATTTGATTTGCAAGTGTTTGCAGGCCTGTGAGGCCTGGGGCTCTGGCCTCTCCCCTGCGTGAAATTTCACGTGGGGGGAAAGTGGCCACTGGTGCCAGAGGATAGCTAGGGGCCATGCCCAGGAAGAGGCGCCTTCCTGGGGTGGCGGCGGGGCGGCGACAGCCCCCAAATCCTGGAGGATTCGGAAAAAGCCAGGATTTTTTCAGAGTCCAGAGCTCCCAAGAAGCTCTAGGCTCAAGGCCTCTCCCCTGCGTGAAATGTCGCTGGGGGGGAGAGGTGGCCACCTGTGCCATCGGATAGCTATGGACCATGCCCGGAACCGGGGCATGGTCCTGGGGCAGTGTCGGCGCCACGAGGGGCCCCCTTGACCTGGATCTCCGCGTCGTACCTCCCTGTCACCTGCCCGTAGCCCGGAAGGGGTCTGGCTCGTGCCTGCCTCCCTCCTTTGAAAAAGTCTCCCGGGCGAGACTCCGACTCGCTCCAGAACGTACCTATGGAGCTTGGCCGTCGCGATGCCCAGCGCGAGGCTCCGTCTCGGGTGGCGGTGCGGGCCCCCTCCTCCTGGATCTCCGCGTCGTGCCTCCCTGTCCCCTCCCCGCGGCCCAGGAGGCGTCTGGCTCGTCCCTGCCTCCCTCCTGTGAAAAAGTCTCCCGGGCGAGGCGTCGACTCGCTCCAGAACGTACCTATGGAGCTTGGCCATCGCGAGGCTCCATCTTGGGGTGGCCCGGGTGGCCCGAGCGGGGCGCCCGGTGGTGGTGGCCGTGGGTCCCTCTCCCCCCTCCCCGCGAGAGG
>NC_137616.1:1337500-1420000 GCF_963280865.1 Gymnoscopelus braueri | reverse complement strand
TGGTATTCTCTGGGTGAAACTCCCAGGGTGGCGTAGTCTGGTATTCTGTTCAGGACCTCGGTGCCCTGGTCACATAATACTACAATCCAGTCGATTAAATGCCCCTTACCGTTGTCAAGTTTAATGGCACACTCATGTGTGTGTGTGTGTGTCTCCCAGTGGTACATGTTGGCGTTATGAGTCTCTCACTGAACGAGCTCCTTCTGCACATATAGTGCATTTGTAATACATGTGATGATAATAAGCAATTAGAATCAAGAAAATAACACTGAGTGAGAGAAACAAAGGTAGAGGCAGGCAGAACAGCAGTATAATAAACCTCTTAAAGACAAGTATGACAACATTTTAGCAGCAATGTCACAAAAATGCAAGTCACAGAGCAAAGGCTTAATATATCTGTGTACATCATTTGCAGCAAATGTGCATTTTTGGTTTGGGACACATTTACCTTTAAAAAAACAAGGAAGTATGACATAAGATGTCATGTGTAGACGGGTGACAGTGTGAAGCAGGTCAGTCCCTGTACGTCTGGGAGTTTTTTTTTTTTTTTGCGAGGTCAGGCATGTAGTGGGTAGTGGGATGTGTGATGCTTGTGTTTTCTGCCATGTAGTTGATTGATTTGGCCAGCATTGGTAATGCAAGACATGAGTTACAAGAATATGTAGTTGTTATCTGATAAGAAGTTGTTTAGAATGTGTTATTACATTTGTAATGTTTACATTACAATTGATTGGGATTCTATTGCAATATTTAACTATTAAGAATTGGTACAGTAAAACATCTTGGTAATAAGCACAGATGGACTTGAGGAGGTATGGTACAAGAATCAATATATCAACCAATAACAGTATTGGTTTATATATTGATTATTGTGTTTCTCAACCTTTTTGGTGCCAAGGCACACCTGGCATAGCCAAAAGATCCAAGGCCACACCTAGATATACGGTGTGTGTGTATATATATATACATACATACACACATACACACACACAGACACACACACACACACACACAACATTTCTTTGTTATTTTTTCCATATCTTTGATTTTCGGGACATTGCTCTGCTTGTGCGGGACGCGGGACAGAGTGTCCAATTTCGGGACTGTCCCGCGAATTTCGGGACGGGTGGTCACCCTAACACACACACACACACACACACACACACACACACACACACACACACACACACACTTGGGTCAGTGCAATGAATGGAGGAGTCTGACAACCTTCCCAGAGTAAAACTTCTTTGGTAAGTATATTTGGTACCCAATATATTTCTAATATCTGATAATAATCTGATCCTGATAGCATTATTGCGGACGCATGCGCGCTGTTGCCCACTACAGACAAACACCAAAACTCTCGCCCCAAAACAGTCACCCCGGGGGAAATCCGGTGATATTCACCTGGTATTCCTAAACGTAACCTCATTAAACTATGCCTAAACCAAACCTTATTCCTAACGTAACCTCAGTAAAACTAATAATATGGCTAACCGTAAACTTATTTCTAACCTTATCCTCAGTAAAACAAATACAGGAATACAAGAACTGCTGGTCCGCGAAAAGAAATGGGGGCGATGGTGTTTTGGGGCGAGTTTTCCGGTTATAGACAGCACCACGGCTTGAAGTTGAAAGAGATTCTCTCCGTGGAGGAGTAATTAAACACCACACGGAATACGTTGACACAAACACAGTGGAGTGATTTAGAAGCACTTTATAAGAAAACTAACACTTATGTTGTGTTTTATTGTTGGACATTCATCATGGCAGGTTATAACATGGGCTTTTGGGACAGGCCAGCCCCTCTTCGCACGACGTTCGGGTCCGCCGTATCGGCCCGTTCCGACCCACTTTCACCCCTGAGTACCTGCCAGGCGAGTACAGGTGATGGCCCTGTGAAGACAAAGCCAAACATTTGCATTTGTATGGGCGAGGGTCGATTCACTGGATGTGTGTCCGCGACAGACGATGAGCAATGTCTTAAGGCAGCAGCAGCCCATGACGCATCTCTGCCTGACCTGCGTGTGTCTTTGTCAGTGCCTGGGCTTCAAATGCAGTCAGAGCCGTGCGGGAGAAATGCGGGGCCCTGTGCGAACTCGCGCGCGCGATTTTTTGGCGGTTTTGGGCGGATATTTCCGAGTTTTTTGGTGGTTATTTGCGGTTATTTCTTTTTATAACTCTTAATAAATGTGATTCTGTTAATTAAAAAAAATAAAAATAAAAAAAAAATTCTTTTTTTTGCGGGCTCCCCCAAGCGCGGGGCCCTGTGCGGCCGCACAGTTCGCACTACCCTTGGTGCGGCCCTGAATGCAGTTCTCTGTCTCTCGCTGTCTCTGACGTTGAATTGTGGGCGTGCACTCCCCGAATGTTTTATAGGGGGGCGGGGCTAAGGCCAACTGCCTCAAAGCTGTTTAGAGAGACGGGACGACTACGTCACCCGTCTAAAAATAGAATAATTTATACTTCTACTCCAGAACATATCAGAGGCAAATGTTGTACGTTTTTACTCCACTACAATTGTTTGAAAACGTGGGTGACATGTTAATTCGTAGATTTAGATTATCATAACAATTAAGTAATAATGGTCTCTTTTCTGTATGTATCTGTGTGTGTTCTGGGGTCCGACCATCTGTGCTGTGTTGATGTAGTAAAGCAGTAACACCTCCCTTTTGTCTTGGAGTGGAGAAACACGTCCTCCCAGCTCTCCTCCAGTTAACTACAGTCAGGGACCATTTCAATGTGAAAGGCTCATAACAAAAGACGCATTGCTGATGGGCCATTGTTACGACCCCCTGTCTAGGGTAGGGGAGGTGACATAATAATGGAGGACAAAGTCGCTTTCAAAAATGAATTGATTTTATTTTCCTTTTTTTGTGCAGAGATTTCAAGCTCTTTTTGCCTTTTTTTCATAAGTGCCAAAAACTTCAGGGTGTCTGTTTACATTTGCAAAATGTCTACCTAATAAAGAAAATTACCCCCTAACCTAAACCTAACAAAAGAAAATATACAATACTAAACTTACGTTCCTAACTAAAGAATCAACAGAAACAAGGAAGTGGTTAAACCAAACAAAAAGACCAAACACCCCTACAAGGCAAGTGAACAGATTAATACAATAATGAATGAAATAGGCAAATATATACAAAGTAACTAACTCAATAATACAGGTCAGAAAACAACAGGTTTAACTATAAGATAACTAAAGGTCAAACAAAGTAACTGAAGGACAAAGGAACACACAAACAGGCTACATGGGTTCGGGGAGACAGAGGGATTGAATCTCTGCTTGCTCTTTCAAATGAGAGCGACCAGTCCCCATGACAGTCAGGGCAGAATGAGCTTTTGTAGGTGAGCTTCAGAGAACAGCCAACCCTGGCTTGGGCGGAGACAAAGGGACGACGAATGGGAGCAGGGGAACAGGGCCAGAGGCTGGACCTGTCAATCTGGACAGCTGGAAGTCAATCACTCACTCACTCATACCAGCACCACACCCAGACTCACAGCTTCGACCACCACTCATGACCTTATATGGAACATAGAAAAACAATATAAAACAAGCCACAAATAATCCCACAATATTCCAAAGCATCATAATTACCTAAATAAACCAAATACAAATATATAATAATAAATACAAATACGGCTGGCCGTAACACCCCCCTCCCTAAAGAAAACTTCCCCCCCCAAAAGTTATCTCCAGAAGAGGCTAAACGAGAGACACATAATGCACAGCCGAACTCACCATCCTAAGTTTCACAATGAGGTCCCTCAACCTCCAAAGTGTGAATATGCTCAAATCAGTGATTGGAATTTACTGCAAAACACATGAGGTACACCTCGCTGTTTTCTGTAACGTGGAGGGTGTATTACAAAGCCCGAGTGGCACAAACGCATAAAACACCATCGGAATAATAAAAACAGGACTACAAATGTATGCGAGTGTTAAAAGGGGTCTGCCAATAACTTTTAACAAAATGACCAAACACAGAAGTTGCTACGAAATGTCTGTTGTGCATGTTCCCCCAAAGATGGCTGTCTTTTTTATTCTTTCAAAAAAAACTAATTTAAGCCATAGCTTTTTTTTGGAGAACAAAGTGCAAGTGCACCAGACAAAACGAAAACCAATGGCAGGGTTTTTCCAAATTCACGTTATTTTTTTTGTGCATATTTACAAATCAAACGAAGACACAATCCGAAAAACACACGAAGGGGAGGAAAAGGGGTACGAACGAAGTTATCGAGTGGGGAAAATCAAATACACGATCACTGAGTGGGTAATAGGGATTCAAAGAGAAAACGAGTGGGTAAGGGCACAAAGTTTCTTCTGTCATGTGTGCCCTCCCAAGCACAGATGACAGAAGCGAGCAAAAATACTGAACAAAAAGACTAAGACACGACCTAAGTCACCACACAAAACAGATGATCATCCTAATACACAGACACACACGCGTTTAACTAATTCCTCGGTGCACGCAGCAACCTGGGACACAGAATCAACCTTTTGTTCATTATTTGAATTCCTCTAATAATACCAAATCACGAAGCTGGTGAATAGTCAATACCTTGTTCGCAGTGCACCATTTGTCAAACAAGACACTTTTCTCCCTGGCAAATTCCACATGTGTTTGGTTGGCAGTCTTTTCACAGGACCTAAACCTTTGGCGGTACGCCTCCGGCACTAACTCATATGCCCGTAGTATGGTTTCTTTTACAACTTCATACTTGCGGCTCTCTTCAACAGTTAAGGCTGCACACACATCCCGAGCTTTTCCCACTAATTTGCATTGCAGTAATAGACTCCACATATTCTTAGGCCATTTCACCGTGGTTGCAATGCGCTCAAAAGTGTCAAAGTAAGAATCAAGTTCTGTCTCTTTAAAGTGTGGTACCAGAGGAATATGCTTACTGACGTTGAAATCTGGAGGGCATCCCGAAGTTCCAGAACCACTTGTCCTGCTTAGCTGAGGGGCAGGTGACCTGTCGAGCTCTGCGGCCCTGATGCGGAGTTGCATCAGCTCAACCTCCTTGGTTTTTGTTGCGAGTTCCACCTCTCGGAGGCGGAGGGCCAGCCCTAGACTATGTGAGTCCCCCCCAGCAGTGATGCGAGCTATAAGCGGGTCTGTTTCTGAGTCCTGAGGTGAGGCCTTAGCCTCTCCATCCTCAAGCTCAGTGAGCGCAGGGGAGTCTGTGTCAGCAGCCACCTCCACATTCTCACCCGAACGCCCAGCCATATTCTCCGCCAGCCCGGTGCTTACACGCTTTATGAGCCCTTTTTCAGTAAGTTTTTCCTCCACAAAAGACCTTAGTTCGGCCTTATTGGCACCCGATGGGACAGAAACTTTGAAGACTTTTTCAATCAAATTTAACTCAATTTTAGTGCATTTATCTAATTTTTCTAAAGTGGGAGAAGTTGGGAAAGTGAATGCAACCTCCTCTGTTTCTACAGCGGACATCACAATGAATCAAATACTGTACCTAACCTGCCAACCAAAAACTGGAACAAAGCTTAATTGACTACTCACCAGAACCAAACCAAACCCATGAACCTGTTAAAACGAACGAATTAAACCGAATTGAACGAATACTCAAAAAGTAACTTTCAAAAAAGGAATACGTTTCAGGGGTAAAATTTTTAAACCGAGCCCCCAAATTATGTTATAATTTGGATCGATATTATGCTATAATTTGGACCGGACGAGCCCCCAAATTATGTTACGACCCCCTGTCTAGGGTAGGGGAGGTGACATAATAATGGAGGACAAAGTCGCTTTCAAAAATGAATTGATTTTATTTTCCTTTTTTTGTGCAGAGATTTCAAGCTCTTTTTGTCTTTTTTTCATAAGTGCCAAAAACTTCAGGGTGTCTGTTTACATTTGCAAAATGTCTACCTAATAAAGAAAATTACCCCCTAACCTAAACCTAACAAAAGAAAATATACAATACTAAACTTACGTTCCTAACTAAAGAATCAACAGAAACAAGGAAGTGGTTAAACCAAACAAAAAGACCAAACACCCCTACAAGGCAAGTGAACAGATTAATACAATAATGAATGAAATAGGCAAATATATACAAAGTAACTAACTCAATAATACAGGTCAGAAAACAACAGGTTTAACTATAAGATAACTAAAGGTCAAACAAAGTAACTGAAGGACAAAGGAACACACAAACAGGCTACATGGGTTCGGGGAGACAGAGGGATTGAATCTCTGCTTGCTCTTTCAAATGAGAGCGACCAGTCCCCATGACAGTCAGGGCAGAATGAGCTTTTGTAGGTGAGCTTCAGAGAACAGCCAACCCTGGCTTGGGCGGAGACAAAGGGACGACGAATGGGAGCAGGGGAACAGGGCCAGAGGCTGGACCTGTCAATCTGGACAGCTGGAAGTCAATCACTCACTCACTCATACCAGCACCACACCCAGACTCACAGCTTCGACCACCACTCATGACCTTATATGGAACATAGAAAAACAATATAAAACAAGCCACAAATAATCCCACAATATTCCAAAGCATCATAATTACCTAAATAAACCAAATACAAATATATAATAATAAATACAAATACGGCTGGCCGTAACAGCCATAGCCAGAGAAACATTTACATAGATGCAAGTTTCAATGTATGTTTGCTTGACTGACTAACGAGGCGCTCGGGTGGCGCAGTGGAACAGTCCCTGCTCACCACCACGGATGTTGTGGGTTCGAATCCACCGTGGTGCATCCGGCTTTGTGGGGCGTCTATGCAAACACAATTGGCCCGTGTTCGGGGGAGGGAAGCCGAGTGGGGAGGATGATATCGGTCAGTTCATGTATTCCTACGGGCGGCACCTGTCAGCAGGGAGTGTTGGGTGGGAGGCGTAGGATGTCACTTAATCACATAATCGCCAATGAATAAAATAAACTATTAGTTTCTTGTGTTTGGATTTTTTTAATCTTGTGTATGGACTTATTTTCAATTCAACATGATGGAATTTCAAATGTTTTTCTGTTATTATCTTCCATTCCCTCCAGCTCATAGGTTATACGTAGACAAATATGAGCATCAGTGACAGTCTGTCCACATTTGTCTTGATTTAAAAAAAAGTAGTATTCACTATTTGTATGCAACAATTAATATTTTCATTGATATGCATGCAATAACGGTGCAGTAAAGTGCTGACAAGCTGCTGGGTTTGTGTAGCTGTTAACTGTGTGTTGACATTTGTGTTTTTGGATTGTTAAATGATCATAGTACATATTTGGTAGATGCCAGAGTCAGTTGACATCATCACTTTGATTTGATTTTCAATACTTCTACATAGTTGTGTGTCTTTAGGTGTTTTGTAAACTCAACAAACCATGTTTATACACCTGGGGGGGATATTGATAATGTTTGTGTTTGTTTCGTTTAATAAAGGTTTCTCATCTACAGGTCCTCTATGTGTGCTTTATCATTACATAAATGATATCAGAAAATGTGTTGTACCCATAACTACTGTGATCAATACAGGAACAATCACTGCTTCATTTTACAGCCTGCATATCTTGTGCTTAAATTATTACTACAGAATACATGATTAAAGTATTCATGTTACAGTCTGCATATCTAGTTGTTGTTATTATTAATGTCTCCCCCAGGCCGAAGGCGTGGCCGAGACAATGCTTTTGCGTTTTTAAAGTATTTTATTGAATTTCCACATCTTACAATTAAATTCATTTTTTTAAATACATAAGTCATAATTCAAGGCTTGACAATACATATTATTTAAATTCATGGCAAGGTAATAAGGCAATCTCAATTCATAAACATTACATGGCTATATCAAAAACATATATTTTAAATACATAAGTCATAAGTTAAGGCTTGGCAATACATATTATTTAGGTGCATGGCGAGGTAATAATAAGGCAATCTCAATCTCATAAACATTACATGGCTATATCAAAAATCATACATTTCATCGATCCTTCAAAACATTACATGGAAATCACCTCTCCACACATTTCATAAGGCTTTACGTGGTATCACACTGGTCGCCCGATAAGGTCCACGAAACACCCCGTATTTCACAGACCCCATCAAGTGCCCAGTGCGATTGTGGGCCAATTAAAAAGTGGGTGCGTTTTTTTTAGATCTACAGCTCTCCTCCTTTTTAAGTCTGTTTTCACCTGCCTAAAAACAGTGTCTGCATTTATAACTGTGTCACGTTCCATTGCCATTTTGGACCGAGTCTTCCATATTTTAAAAACAGTGACACAAATGCACAACCAAAATAAATCATAATTTTCTTTTGCACAGGTAAAATTGGCATACAAAATATTTGACATGGTACCTTGACCCCCATGTCAAACATTTTACTCCATATCTGTTTAGACCTGTTGCAGTCTATTAGTAGATGGTCTATGGTCTCTGTGTGTGTACAACCTGGCATAGGGCATTCTGTGGTTCTCACAAAACAACTCCACTTGACTAATGTCAGTCTCCTATGTACTGTTAGCCACATAACATCCTGTATGGTCCCTGTAACAAGGCCGCTGTTAAAACACTTTACTAGGCGTTTACTTTGCTCCAGTGAGCAATCTTGAAAATTCACCAATCCTCCATATAAGTCCTCACTTATTAATTTGTAAATTATTTTGTTTGATTGGGTGCCCCAATTTATATTCAAAGTGCTATGTTTAGTTGTAAAATCTCCATATGTCACTTTGTAATATGGGATTGACGATCTGCCCCTGCCCCTATGTTTCTCCCACTTTTGGGGGTCTCCCAGCCAGGTTGCTCCACACAGATATCCCCTAGCCACATTTTTACAAAAGGCAATTAACAGTTTGTTGCCAACATCCAATGCGCCAAGTCCTCCCTCTAAAGTGCTTTTGTACATTAGGGCTCGTTTTGTCACCTCACGGTTATTGCCCCATATTAGCCGTACACACATCCTATTTATTCTTTTGATACATCTCTCAGGTGGCGGAAAAATTGTAGCCAAAAACAACATTTTAGATAAAACTAAAGTTTTCACTATCCCTATTCTTGACTTATAGGTAGTGTCCCTAACTTTCCATTTCTCTATTTCTTCTTGTATCTCTGCTTCTTTTCTGTCCCAGTTTTTCTGTACACAGTCTATATTGCTAAAAAAAATTCCAAGGATTTTCATTTCCTCTTTCACCTCCATGAACAAGTCTGGTTTCTCATTCTCCTCTCCTATCCATATAGCCTCCGTTTTCGCCTCATTCAACTTAGCCCCCGCGGCTTGCTCATAGAGGCGAAAGTGCTCTCTAACAAAATCAAGTTCGTTTTGGTTCTTTATGAAGGCTGTGACGTCATCCGCGTACGCGGACACCTTAGCCACTGTTCCACCAACTTGGACACCTTCTATTCTGTTATCATTCTTTATTCTGTTAAGTAAAGGGCTGATGGCTAAAATATAGCCGCACTCAGTGGGCAGTCCTGTTTTACCCCTTTCTGGATATTGATAAATTTAGACGTCCTTCCATTTACCTTAACCGCCACCTGAGACTTGGCATATTATTTTTATAAAATACTGTGGAAAACCATACTTTTCTAAAACGCACCATAAATACTCTCGGTCGACAAAATCAAAAGCTCTTTTTTGGTCAAAACCAACAATAAAAAAACCTGGCTCGTGGCTCTCAGTTATCATCTCTCTGATCCTGTTAAGGTTGTCCCACATCATACGCCCTTTAATAGCACATGTTTGTTCTTTTTCTATTATTTCATTTAAAACTGAATTTAGTCTTATCATTATTATTTTGGCGAGGATCTTATATTCTATGTTTGATAATGTGATCTGTCTCCAATTATTTAACTCATTTTCATCGCCTTTTTTAAAAATCAGAGAGATGGTACCCTGATAAAAGCCATCATGCATACATTTATTTATTCCATCATTAAAAGCAGAGGCCAATATATCATCAAGTTCATTGGCAAACATCTGGTAAAATTCAGAGGGAAGCCCGTCTGGACCGGGTGATTTCCCTCTGTTCAAGAGTGAAATAGCTTTTCTTACTTCTTCCCTGGTGATATCACCAAGTAGAGTTGCAAAATGCACCTCATCTATTTTTTTAACCTCTGATAAAAAGGCCTCTGCTTCCAAAGAACTACCAACATCAGAGTACATTTCTTCAAAATGCTCAACAATTAAGTCCATAATTTCATTATCTTTTTCCACAATGTGGCCATTTTTATTTCTCAAAGAATTAATACAGTTAAAATCCTGTCTCTCTTTATATTTCTGTATGACCTTTTGTATATTAGCTGGTTCGTCCGTATCGAACCCTGCCTGGACTTTAACTGCATTGATGTATTCGTTATTAAACACTTCTTCTCATCTTGTTCAGTTATTGGGCCATGTTTACATTTAATATCTACAAAAGATTGCATTAATTTGTCATATTCTTTATTTTGTTCTTTGTTAAAAGATTTGCATTTTAAAATGAGGAGTCTTTTTAAGCACCTCTTCATTTCTTCCCACAACTCAACATTTGACTCAGTGAACACTCTTAAGTCCTTCACTCTATTTATCTCAGCCTTAACACTCTGTATTATCTCCGGATTTACTAAACAATTAATGTTGAGCTTCCAGTTATTCTGTCTAGGGGTATCCTGAAAACTAACAGTGGCTCTCACAGCGAGGTGGTCAGAATTAACGAAGGCCTCCGTTTTATATTTACTCACATTCATATCTTTTGAAATATATATTCTGTCTATCCGCGTCTTGACCCTCGTGTCAAAACGTGTATAGCCAGATGCATTTGGATATAATACCCTAAAAGTATCTTTCATGTCAAAACACTCACATGTTTCCTTCAACGCTTTATTTGCTCTGTCCAAAATAAAGGGAGTTGTTGGTACCCTGTCCTTAATGTCTGTTATTGAGTTAAAGTCACCGGCCAGGATTGTACTGTGACTTCCACACAAAACTTCTCTCAATTTTTTAAAGAGCTGTATCTTATCGCAGCGTTTCGGGGTTGTATATACATTGATGAGGCGTACCTTCTGCTTCCGTACAATACAGTCTAAAACAAGAAGTCGGCCTGGTATTAATTCTCGTTTTCTTTGAATTATTACATTTTTTGTATTAAACAAAATACCCACTCCATCTGCCCTGTCACCACCAATCGAAAATTCAGACCTCCCATGGGACCAAGACTCTCTTACATTTTTAACATCGTCCAGTGAGTTAAGCCGTAGCTCTTGTGTGAAAATAATATCTGCTCTAATATTTTTCAACACATATAATTTCTCCCTTCTAGTGCTTGCTTGCTGTATTCCTCTGACATTGATAGTCGCTATATTAAAAGTCATCATGGCGAATAATAGGCCTACAGTTAGCAAGCAAAACATCATAATCTAGATTTTAAAAGGCTTTTTCTGTCCCTGGCTTCTACTCTTTTTACCAAGGTGTTGGTCAGGGGAGGATCTTTCCCTCTTGCTTGGCAGAGGAGGGAAACTCTCCGGAGAGAGCTGCATAAAGGCAGGTAAAGATTCCCGTTCTTCAGTCTGTGGTCCACACAGCATGACAATTGCATCTTCAAGGTCAACATGTCCATGCAAAATGTCAATCAGACTGTCCTGAGTTACAACATTGTTCGGCTCTTGGTAACTGGTAATACTGACCTGCGTGGCACTCCCCTGACTGCCATTGTCTGGCTCTGATGGCTGGGCACCACCAGGGATGGGCTGCGCTGTAGATGTTACCACCTCGTCTCCTGGCTCCCCCACTGGTGGAGGTGCTGGAGCCGCTATCGGTGGGGAGACAGATGTCGCAGCCGCTGCTGCATCCGCCCGCCTTGTCGCCGCCTCCTCAGGTGGAGCTGTGCCCGATCGCCGTCCCTTCTTCCTAGGGGGTGCTGAGGGCCTGCCCGCCGGCTTCTGCCCGCTGGTGGATGCCGTTGGCTGTTGCTGCCTTGCAGGTGCCGGGGGTTCGCCTGCTGGTCTCTGCTGCCCCTCCGGTGCTGGTCTCTGCTGGCTGTCGGGTGCTGGAGCTGATGTCTGCTGGCTGTCGGGTGTTGAAGCTGATGTCTGCTGGCTGTCGGATGATGAAGTTTCCCCTGCTGGTCTCTGCTGGCTGTCGGGTATTGAAGCTGATGTCTGCTGTCTGTCAGATGATGAAGTCTCCCCTGCTGAGCTCTGCTGGCTGTCGGGTGCTGGTGTCTCGTCTGCTGATTCCTCCTCAGGTTCTGGGGTTGTGTCTGTAGGTTGTTGCTGCCGCTGTTGCTGCGTCTTGGCTCTGTTGCTGTAAGAGTGGGGGCACGTGAAGAAGGTATGCCCCTCTCCATTGCACAGGCTGCAGATTCCAGTGTTAGTACACTCTCGCCCCTTGTGTCCAGTCTGTCCACACTTCCAGCATTTTACCATATCACACTCTTTCACCTGGTGGCCTGTGGACTGGCAGATATAACATCTCTGTATCTGGCCTGAGTATGTTATTTTCCCATTATATGGACCAAGGGAAATAGAATTAGGTAGGTCTACAGGTCGCCCGTCACTTCTTGTTTTGTGCAGCTTGACTCTGTAGCGTCGTACCCCATACCAAAGGCCAAATTCATCGATAAGTTTCTCAACTGGGTGCAGGAGTGTACAATACCTGCGCAGATATTGCTCAATGTCATAGTCGGCTACCCTAGCAGTCCAAAACGTAATCAAGACAATGAGCGTGTCCACAGGTACAGAGGAGTGGAAATCCTTCCACTTACCCTCTGCAGACCTGTCTGCAAACAATGTACTGAATTTCCGTAAAGATCCTTCACGGTGGAAACAGAGTTCAAACTCTTTCCGATTCGGTAGAGCAATAAAAGAGTATATTTCACTCACTTCCATCCACCTGGTACTGAACAGATACTGTCCAACCACGTTTCTGCTTGGAGGCTCTCCAGAACCGATGAATTTTATCCGAGCCCAGTAGCGACCTGCCCGGTCTTGGGCCTCCCCCTGTGGGGGCATTTTCTCTATATTTGTGCTCTGCTCACAGTCTTTTCAAGGTGTCAGGAGAAATAGAGATAAAGAGGCCGCAGACACCACCGGTGTCCACGGCCTTATTCAATGTCAATGCTCAGCAAAGAACTTTATACGCGCACGAGGAAAATGCCTCCCTTGCCTCTTCCAGACATATTCGCTTCGATAGACGATACAGAAGTGAATGCTTTTGCCCCTGTCCGTCTGTGTGTCCTTGTGTGTGTGTGTGTGTGTATGTGTGTGTCCGTCTGTCTGTGAACAGCTAACCTCTCGATCAACGCGAAACTGGAGGCCAGATTAAGAGCAGAACCAGTTGTCCAATGTTTTCACATCGGCCTGTTCAGCCATCAGTGCTGACCACTCCTAAAGATTTTTTTCCAATCGGTACACATGCTCTCTATAGTCATGTGATCAACATGGATCTGTCCGATTTTTTTTTCTGTTGCTAAAATTCTTTTTTTTTCTTCATAGAATCAAACAATCTATTTGTTGGATGAACTTTTGCACTGTCGACCACAAATTAAAATGACATTAACAATTGACACAGTCTGCTTGAATAAAAAAATTACAAAGATTTTTTGCTCTGGCTCCTCATCTGAAAACAGAGTCGGTGGCCAAATCAAATAGATCTGCCACAATATTAGATGATAAGACTGGCAGATAGATTGCACCAGAATGCAGTCTTTAAAGATCCAGTGGTTTAAAGATCCAGCCGACATCCGTTGATTTCGGCTCTTCCTATCATTGGGAAGCAGAATTCACACAACATTGAAGTGTTTCAGAATGTAATCCATGCTGTTCTCCAACATCTTACAGGAGTAGGTATCAGCCAAGCAGTGAATCCCTACACAGTTCTTTTCATGCATGTGACTCTCCATGTAACGACAGCAGGCCTCTTGAACAGCGGTGACATTTAACAAGTGTGCTGCTGCTAGCAGGGTCTGGACCCTGCTAGCAGATGATACCCTTGTTAAGCAGAGATGTTGGACAACATGGAGACAATGACAGGGGAACTCCTTTCCTCCGTAGCACAGAATCACATCACATTATTCCTTTTTGAGGCAAATACTGTTTAGGCTCTCCAACATCTTGTAGGGATGTGTCTTCTCCATGAGCACAAGTCATGTCTCCTCTATCCAACAGGAGGAGCTGGAATAAATAGTCAGTGAGTAACAATTGTTTGGACACGTTATGTTTGATTAACACAATACTGGAGAGACATGACGCTGTGGCAGGCTTTGAATCCCAGGCATTACCAGATCATCACGTGTATACAATCACATTATGAGACAGTATCAGTAAGTCAAATAACTATGAAACTACTAGACAGCTGAACATGGTTTAAGATGTATTGCCAAACTCTAAATCTAGATTACTTTACAAATTGATTTAATGAACAGTGCATTCTGCCATGACATGTGCAGCCCTCACTAAGTCACTGTCGGAACTTAAGTCTTCATTCTTTCAGGAACACTTTGATTATATCAAAGTATTGAATATATTTTATAGTCATCATACTATTTCATTTAGTCATACTACAAACCAATGGCGACACCATGTGGTTTGAGATACATTTACCTGAGTTACATTTTTTATACTAAATACTTCTACTCCAGTACATCTCAGAGGCAAATAGTTTCTAAAAAGGTTTGATTGTATATATAGTATATTTTGATGTCAACACTTTTTCTCAATTAAAATATCAGATGACTTTCCAACACGGAACAAACAACATGGTAAATAGTCACACACATGAAATACAAAGACATCTGTTCATGTGTGGAGTGTGTATTCTGGGCCCTGGGGTCCGTCTGAGGCTCTGAGCACTGAGCAGGATAGTGTATTGATGTAGGAGTATAATAATAAACAGTAACATCTCCTTTTTGTCTTGGAGTGGAGAAATACCTCCTCCCACCTCCTCCCAGCTCTCCTCCAGTTAAATGCAGTCAGGGTCCATTTCAATGTAATCTCTCAAGAACAGATTCTGCTCTGTGTTTGAATCTGTCGGGGGGGTTCGTCATATCGCGTACGCACTGGCCTACAAGTGGGCGTGCCTTCAAATGTAGTGGGCGGGATTTACGTGTCCGCCGATCCTTCCCCACTCGAAACAAACCGAAACTCATTTAACAATAGCGTCCTCGGAGCAGACAAAACCACGGAAATATATTCACATTTTAACTTGCTCTTTCATCATAGAAACAAGTGGGCGTATAACCAAAACGATCCATGTTCTCTGGGAGAAGTGGTGGTGGTGTTCCGAGTAGAAATATTGTTAGTGGGAATGAAAACATAGTCGCACAACCGGAAGTGAAAGGCTGAAGGCAGACCAAAACCCCGGTTTCCTTGCGCACGTGTGCTACGTCGACTTCCTCCCAGAGCCAACTGAGATAGTAAAAACAGCAGAGGGCGCTGTTTTTCCTTTTCATTTGGCGATGGGTTCCCAGATTGATTTCAATGTGAAAGGCTCATAACAAAAGACTCCATGATGATGATGATCATCATCAGAGATATTTACATAGACACAAGTTTCAATGTCCTCATCAACATGCTGACTGTTTTGTCTTCACCAAAGAAAGAAAACCCAGAGATGTTCACATAGTTAATAGTTCATTTCCAATGGGATTTTTTTGGTGTGCAATAAATGGTCAGTTTAGATGATGAAACGGGTATACTGGTATGTGAATAAAATAAAGTGATGATCTGTGTTGTTAACATTCTTCAAGATTAAGATTAAAAAGATAAAACAGGTTAAAATAGTCTGGATTTGATGCTATATGAACAACTTTGTTGACTGCCCCCCTCTTTCCCCCTTTTCACAACATCTTGACCAAATTAGCTGATGTAAAAGCTCACAAAGCGTTGAATTGCAACACATTGTGAGCTTGTAGATTGCCTATTTTCTGTGAATGTTTGCCTTTTATGACATGCAGAGAATAGGGTTGCTAGGGTTCATGTGGTTTGCTCATTTTGCTGGGGTCCGCCTGAAACACCCTGAACTAAAGGACCCCTAGTTGTATTGTATTGTATTTAGTTTTTAGTTGGAGTGAAAATCTGCAGACAGAGATTCTTTAGGATGTTGAGACGATAATGCTTAATATAATTTATATAATCAGGATTTGGCTGATCAAGGCCCTTTGCACTGCACACAGAGTGGGGGAGTGTTTACTAATGAGTTATTTTAAATGTTGAATTTCTCCAACTACCACCAAACACATGCAATTCACCAAACAGATATATAAGTATATCATGGTGTCTCTAGTTAGTTCTTAATTTGCCATATTGTAGATCAGTGGATCTCATTGTAAGGTTTGGGGACCTCCAGGAGTCCTTGACAGGGTTCCAGGGGGTCCCCAGCTAAATGATTGATAGTTCATCTTGATCATTCCAATATATTCAACTAAATACAACGAGATAACTATTTTGAATTTGATCATAATTTCACTGTGATTTCCATACCTACAGTACATAGACAGTAAAGGTATTATGGACCGACAATATTGGACTGAATCATTCCTAATAACATAAATATCCTTAGATTTGGGTTCCAGAGATAAACATCTTGTCAATTGGAGTTAAAAATGGATCCCCATCTGAACTTTGAATCCCACATCAAACACATCTGCAAAACTTCATTCTTTCACCTCCGTAACATTTCAAAACTCCGCCCCACACTCACACTAGCAGATTCAGAGAAACTTGTCCACGCCTTCGTCTCCTCCAGGCTGGACTACTGTAACGCACTTCTCATCGGGATCCCTAGCAAAAGCCTTCAAAGGCTCCAGTATATTCAAAACAGCGCGGCTAGGATCCTGATGAGAGTGCGTAAACATGAACACATCACACCCATCCTCCGTTCACTCCACTGGCTTCCCGTCTGCTTCAGAATCCAATACAAGGTATCCCTTCTGACACATCTGTGCATCCACGGCAACGCTCCTTCCTACCTCAAGGAATTAGTCCCCCTACAACCCTCAACCCGCAACACCCGCTCTTCAAACACATACCTCCTCAAAACCCACAAGGCAAAGCTTCGTACCATGGGCGACCGGGCTTTCTGCTCGGCCGCCCCCGAACTGTGGAACGCCCTCCCTGTCCACCTGAGAGCTCCACAGTCAGTTGATTGTTTTAAGCGAGGACTAAAGACCTACCTTTTTAGCAAAGCATTTTTGTAGCTGGTTTTATGCCCCCATGTTTTAATAGTTTTCTTCTAGTTTCCTAGTTATTGTTTTCTTTTACTGGTGTGATGTTTCTGTTTTTATGCAATTGCCTACTGTAGCACTTTGAGATTTCCTGTAAATGTAAAGTGCGTTATAAATAAAATCTATTATTATTATTATTATTATTATGTGGTCTAATGCAAATCTAATGTGGGGTCCTTGAAATGAGAGAGTTTGAGAATCATGTAGATCAACAACAACCAAGTCCAGATACTAGAATGTGTAAATTGGGGGATACTTGGAGACAATGACACACCTAAAGTGTGTGTGTAGATTATCTGTGCTGTGCCAAGTGGGCCGGCCAGACACATTTAAAATGCAAATAAGACAAACATAAGGTATAGTAGTGTGTGTGCGTGTGTGTGTGCGCGTGTGTGTGTGTCATTCATTTGTTTATTTGGACAGGACAATGCATATTAATGAACGTCAAGACGTAAATACACCGGAATTAGCAAAGATGCTAGTTTTCTCCACATTGTAGCCACTGGAGGAAAAAGTCTGGGGGGTGGGAGTCCGAATCGATCCTAATAATCCATATTCATCCAAAGCAGACAATTTATCTACTTTCCCCATTCTGGCCCATCCAGCCTGTTTCTAATCATGTTCATATCGCCCCGCTTAGCGGTGACTCGCTCAGCGATGATCTCCAGTGTGCTGCCTCTGGCTGAGATGTCGTCCGCCATACGTGCCAGGATGGTGTCCAGCTTGTTGTCCAGCTTGTGGACTCTCTCGTTGATGTTATCCATGTCGCGCTTCAGTTCAGTGATGGTGTCCAGCTTGTTGTCCATCTTGAGGACCTTCTCGTTGATGTTATCCATGTCGCGCTTCAGTTCAGTGATGGTGTCCAGCTTGTTGTCCATCTTGAGGACCTTCTCGTTGATGTTATTTGTGTCGCGTTTCAGTTCAGTGGTCACACCTGTCTGAGTAGTCAGCGCTCTGCCCACCTCTACTCCGTCCAGGGCAGCTGTCTTGCCAATTTTCCGATACACAAGTGCAGTGCCTGCTCCAATCAGCAAAAAACCTGTTATCATAAGAACGAAATTATAGACATCTTCAATGTCCTCGACCGAGAGAATTTCCAGACACAGAACTCTCCACTTGTAGTCGGAGTCCCCCATGTATCCGGCTAAATAAGTCCCATCGGGGCAGATTGGGTCCTCCGGTCCAGATTGCCGTGTTGAGAAAATTTTGTCAATTGCGTTAAACGATCATTTAATAATATTATCCATGTTTTCAGCCGAGACTGTTCGTGGGTACAGTGTAGAGAGGCGAGGTGGAGAGATAAGGGTCAGGAGGAGAGAAAAGTGCGACTGCCTTCGTGAGCAAGCAGAGTCAAGTGTGTGTGTGTGTGTGTGTGTGTGTGTGTGTGTGTGTGTGTGTGTGTGTGTGTGTGTGTGTGTCAAGCTCCGCCCCCTTAGCAGCCTCATCAGAGACAATAAAAGCTTGACCTTCAGTTCAGATCAAACACACAACTCACAGTGAGGGAGGACAGACTGTCTTTCCACAGCTACAGGAGGCTCTATCTTCACTTACACTAGCTCCATAAAGAACCTCTCACTCCGCTATACAGCTCCGAGATGAGGTTCTATGTCGTTACCTTCCAGAATCGGGTATACGTCCGCCAAGGCTCCGCTGTTTACCCTTTTGTATATGTTGTATCCCAAAACTAATGGTAGATTCCAAGCCGCACGGATGTTTAAAGTTTGGAACGGAGCATAACATTTTAGGAACGGAGCGAAACTACCCCTCAAAAAGTTGATCTAGTAAATGTTTTTCCATTTTAGTGCACTCTTCTTCGCTTTGTTTACATTAACCGGAAGTGTCAGTCACACCGGCAGCCGTGCTGCCACCCCTGGTCAGATGTTGAATTGCACCCTCTTTATATGCTTTATATATCAAGTGGACAATGCAATTCAACATTCGACCAGCGGCGGCGGTAAACCTTCCTGTCCGACTGCAACTTCCTGAATATTCTGATAACATGGCAATGGTGGTCAGAGGCAGATTAAATAAGCGATTTAAACGGGTAGTTTCGCTCCGTTCCTAAAATGTTATGCTCCGTTCCAAACTTTAAACATCCGTGCGGCTTGGAATCTACCATTAGTTTTGGGATACAACATATACAAAAGGGTAAACAGCGGAGCCTTGGCGGACGTATACCCGATTCTGGAAGGTAACGACATAGAACCTCATCTCGGAGCTGTATAGCGGAGTGAGAGGTTCTTTATGGAGCTACACTTACACATACCTCTTCCACCAGGGGGAAAAAGACACTAAGAAGGCAACAGTACCTGGATCCTTCAATGCGCAGGTGTGAAACACGTTGACCCGGTAGTAAGTACGTGTTGTGATCTTAGTGAAAAACGTGTCATAAAGGAGGTAAAAACGTGTCAAATGGAGTCTGTACGGCTGAAGATAAATGAACACATGACGTCGGTGGGAGAGGAGATATTGTGTGTTTTGGACAAACAGCAGCGTGGTGCTGATGTTTGTTGTGTGAAGCCTGTCAGAGTGTTTGTGTTGGAGCGCCTCAGTGCGGCTGCAGAGTTCATGTGCAACCTCTTCCAGAGAGAGATAGAGACACTAGAAACTCTGCTGGAGAAGCAAAACAAACTGCTGGACATTGATTTTGATATGGACATTGATATACACACTGCAGGTATGTCTGTTACACACACAACATCAAACTACACACTGCAGGTATGTCTGTTACACACACACAACATCAAACTACACACTGCAGGTATGTCTGTTATAACATCAAACTACACACTGCATGTATGACACAGCGTTTGCATGGTGAGGTGTTGTTAGGTTGTAGATCTGTTTTTGGGGATCATTGCTTGTAGATCAATAGACCAACCATTAGAATCCATTTTGATGTCTGAGTATAACTTCCCCCTCCACACACCTATTCTCACACACCTACTTTTAAAGTTTGATATTATACATGTCTATAGTCTCTATATATAGTCCAGTCCTCCTTATTTATATCACATCAAAGTCCTTATTATTAATTTTGTGCTGTATTCCTTAATTCCAGATCAGTGTGTGGAGTCCAGTCTGCAGATGAAGATCAGTTCTCCAGCCAGGACCAATTCTATTAAACAGGAACCTGAAGACCACCTTGAACAGGAACCTGAAGACCACGTGGATCTCAGTAAGTTTTAAGCACTCTTTATTTATTTTATTGGTGAAAGTGGGCCGGTACTGAGGGTGTACCTCAGTACGATGGTTCGGTTGTAAAATTATTAATGGGTTCACTGACGCTGTGCTTTTAATTCTACTTCAGTATTAACTAATCAGAAGACTCACTGATCTAACATTTACAAGTAATTACTTTAAAAGTTCTTTAATAATGGGGACCGCCTCTCATTCAGCTCGCCTCGCATCTTCTATGAGAGCTGCAATGTAAACAAACAAGGCCACATTATTTTCAGCACAGAGCGCAGCAGAGTTTATTTACAGCTGAAGTTCTTCCAACTACTAAAGACATAAAACAGGAAACAAAGGAAAGAGCGATTAAAACACAATTAAAACAGCTGAGCCTTTTAGCCAGTGTGCATAATTTATTTTTATTTGTTGAACTTGTGTTTTTCCTGCACCTGTGTGCGCCAGCTTTTCATAAAGCAGAGGGAACACTGCATGATATCATGTAAAGTTATATAGGGTCTCATTGTATCTTTTTTCCTAGACTTCCTGCTCGCCCATGTGTGTAAAGAGGAGGTTTCCCCTGAAGAGGAGTGGAGCTCCAGTCTGGTCCAGGAAGAATCAAAATCTCCAAAATATAAGAGGAGCCCAAGTCTGGTCCAGGAGGAACCACAACTTCCACAGATTGAAGAGGAACAGGAGGAGCTAGTTCAAAGAGCAGAAGAGGCTGGTGGGTCAATGTTGACATTACTAGCAGTGAAAAGTGAAGATGATGATGAAAACAGAGAGACAGAGCCTCTAGCCAGCACCTCAACTGAACACATGAAAGCACAAGCTGATGTAGAGGACTGTGGAACATCACAACCAACTAGTGATGACCAGCTCCTCTCTTCACACTGTTCTGAATCAGACACTGAAGACAGTGATGAGTGGGAGGAGACTAGGGGAGATCAGTCAGCTTTAAACACACTGAAATCACACAAGACACAAACAGAGTGTGGCAAAATGTTTAATCAAAAGGTACATCTGATTCACACAGGGGAAAAGGCCTTTGCCTGTACAGTTTGTGGTAAAGGCTATACTCAGAAGGGTAATCTAAAAAGACACATGATGACTCATACAGGTGAAAAGCCATTTTCTTGTACAGTGTGTGGTAAAGGCTGTACTCACAAGGGTGAACTAAACATACACATGATGACTCATACAGGTGAAAAGCCCTTTTCTTGCACAGTTTGTGGTAAAGGCAGTGTTAGCACAGGTCATCTAAAAATACACATGAGGACTCATACAGGCGAAAAGCCCTTTTCTTGTACACTTTGTGGTAAAGGCTGTGCTCAAAAGAGTGATCTAAAATTACACATGAGGACTCATACAGGCGAAAAGCCCTTTTCTTGTACAGTTTGTGGTAAAGGCTGTGCTCGCAAGGATTATCTAGAAAAACACATGAGGACTCATACAGGCGAAAAGCCCTATACTTGTACAGTTTGTGGTAAAGGATTTGTTATCACAAGTAATCTAAAAAGACACATGAGGACTCATACAGGGGCCTCTAGCCTTTAGTTTAAGCTAGTCACACAGACGCATATATGATCATTCAGTCTTATCCAGGATTAAAATGAGAATGATACTAAAGCAGAGGCATTACATAATCTGCCAATAAACAAAATAAACATTAATAGTTTCTTGTGGTGGATTTTTATTTTATCTTGTGTATGGAATGGAACTTATTTTTTATTACACATGATGGAATTTCATTTTTTGTATTTGTTTTTTACATGTATTTATCTTAATAGCATTATTCCCTCCAGCTCATTTACCTACTCAGAGTTACTGGTAGTACAATATGAGCATCAATGTGTCTGTCCACATTTGTCAGGATTTAACAAGTCGTATTCTTTCATATTCATGCAATAATTATGTTCATTGATATGCAGTAAATAATGGTGCAGTAAAGTGCTGACAAACTGTTGGGTTTGTGTAGCTGTTCACTGTGTGTTGACATGTGTGTTGTTTAGATGGTTACAATATCATAGTACATAATATGATAGATGCCAGGACGACAATGTACATCGTCACCTAGTTTGATTCCATGTTTATATTCTACAGACTGTTGTCTTTATAGAGGTGTTTTTATAGACTCAGATCCCCCTTTATCCCTTGGGATTTTGCTTAAATCATTAAGGATTATTAAAGCATCTGCCCTGTGCCTAAATAAAATATATATTCAATATTTTTAACTGGAAACACACATCTCTGCTCCTCTTTTAAACATGCCATTTGGTATTCTGAACTGTGAATTTTGTGGTATTCTCTGGGTGAAACTCCCAGGGTGGTGTTGTCTGGTATTCTGCCCTGTCACATAATACTTTGTACAATCCAGTCGATTAAATGCCCCTTACGTGTTGTCAAGTTTAATGACCACAGGTAGGAATGACCTCCTGTGGCTCCCAGTGTTGGCGTAATGAGTCTTTCACTGAACGGGCTCCTTCTGCGCATATAGTGCATTTGTAATCAATGTGATGATAAATAGCAATGAGGAATCAGTTGTTGAAATAAAGTAATAAGCAAAGTAAAGTAATAAGCAATTAGAATCAAGAATCTTTATTTGTCACACTCATACATGGCACAAGCAGTGAAACTGTTACAACACAATACAATACCAGATAATAATATCAAATTAAAAAATAACACTGAGTGAGAGAAATAAAGGTAGAGGCAGGCAGAACAGCAGTATAATAAACCTCATTAAGACAAGTATAACACATGTTTAACAGCAGTGTCACAAATGTGCAAGTCACAGAGCAGAGGCTTAATATATCTGGTGTGTACAACATTTGCAGCAAATGAAGAAGGAGGCACACACACTTTTATATAGACTTCAGAAAAAACATTTCACTCTTCTGTTCACCTTTTGGATCTCTGAAATACCAGCCTACTACCTCCCTGTGTTATAGAGACACACGGGGACTACAAATTTCACGCCCACTTTTGAGACAGCGCCGCTACTCGAGGTCCGTTAGAACGATGAACTGCAGCTGCCAATGCATTCCCTATGAGAGGATATGAAAGTTAGCCTACTTTTAAAATTATCCTGCATTAACTGAAGACGATATTGATTTAAATAAAAATATGTTTCCAAATGTATGGAGTGTCTTTGTCAACATATCTTCTTGTTTTCTTAATAGTTGATGTGTTTCACATTTAATTTGCCACTTTAACGAGTTACCCATAATGCTAACACAGCAGAGGGTAGACAGCAGACGGGCATTTCAGTGACATCACTGTCTTTACGAGCGCCGAGCGCCGACCAGTGGCGTACCCACTGTAGAGGCAGGAGAGGCGGTCGCCTGCCCAACTAAGATCTCGCCTCCCCTATAAAAAAAAAAATAACCCGAAAATGCGTCATTGCGTGCTTAATGTCCTCAAAGTCACGCATCCAACAAGCTTTGAACTGAGCAGATTGGACCTTCTGTTCCAGAGATAATGACCAAAACCTATTGAAAACGGCCACTTTCGCCAGTTTTCTGGGTATTGAAAACCTCAAGGGACGTATATACCGTGCGACCACTTAAACTCTGGATCTCCGATGCTAGCGGTTTTGACATACCGATGGAGTATATTATAGTATATTGTGGGTAGTATATCGAGATGAAAGATATGGGACATTAAAAAGGACAAATTAAACAAATGGGACAGATTATTAGAACACAAAAAAAATCGCTACAGCCTCAGTAGTTAACCAGTGAAATGACGGTATTTTACAATGCCTCTCATAGAGATTGCATTGAGAGCTGCAGTTCATCGTTCTAACGGACCCTGAGTGTCAAAAGTGGGCGTGGATTTGTAGGCCTTCCGCTTCCGGCCGTGTGTCTCTATGTGGACAACAACACATCACCGTTCTGTCAACTTAAAACATTACTTGGGATGCAACTTCAGTGGTCAATTCATAATGTACCTTTTCATTTTCTAGAAATGTAGTGAGGTCAAAACTACAATATTTGTCTGAGGATCAATACTTCATACTCTAGTTAAGTACTTAAAACTTCCATAAAACGTAAAACTTCCTACTTAATACTTAAAACTTCATACATAAAAAACAAGAAATCCCATTTAAAAGAAGTTTAAGAAGTAGTTAAAATAGCAGATCTACACGCTCGTCACACGTTGTGAGCTTGTAGATCGGCTATTTTCGCTAGTTTGGTAGAAACTCATGGAGAATACTCATGGAGAGAAATTGCGTTACAGCAACCAAAATCACATGTATACAATCCCATTATGAGACAGTATTAGCAAGTCAAAATACTATGGAGCTACCAGTTGAACATGGTTTAAGATGTCTTGTCAAACTCTAAATCTAGATTACATTTCAAATGAAATCCAGTAAACCATCACATGTGCAGCCCACACTAAGTCACTGTCTGAACTAAAGTCTACATTCTTTCAGGAATGTTTTTATGATATTAAAGGAGTGAGTATATTTTATATTCATTATAGTATTTCATTCATCACAATGTGTAGGCTTTTTTGTTTTGTGATTTGGCGACACCATGTGGTTTGAGACACATTTACCTGAGTTTAAAAAATAAATACATTTATACTTATACTCAAGTACATCTCAGAGGCAAATGTTGTACGTTTTTACTCCACTGCAAATTATTTGGAAACTTGGGCGACATGTTAATTCATAGATTTAGATATTATAACAAAATATATATTAACCACTTAAACCCTTATTACACTCTTATTTGAAAATAGCCGGTCTACAAGCTCACAATGTGACCCGTTGTGGGCTTCTAGACCGGCTATTTTTTAAAAGGTTTCGAAAAGTTAGGAAAATGTTGGTATACTTTTACTTGCCAAAAGTGAAATAAGTACATTTATAATATATGTGATATAATGTGATATATACAATAGTACAATCACATTATAACAATTACTCAAATTTGAACGGGCTCCTTTCTAACTCATTACTTTTATGAAAGTAGCAGACAACTTCAGAGAATTATAAGGTTTATTATCATCCTTATCTTATCTTACACCAATGTTTTCTCAGAAGGTCACTTTGAAGAAGTCTGAAAGTTGAACTGAAGTAATAATGGTCTCTTTTCTGTATGTATCTGTGTGTGTTCTGGGGTCCGACCATCTGTGTTGTGTTGATGTAGTAAAGCAGTAGTTAACTGCAGTCAGGGACCATTTCAATGTGAAAGGCTCATAACAAAAGACCTAAGGCCCTAAACCATTCAAAGCTTTACAGACCAACAGTAGTATTTTGAAATCAATTATTTGATTTAATAACTGGAGTGAAATGCTCAATTTTCTTGGTATTAGTAAGGACTCAATTTTTTGTGTTCTCCTTTTAGCCTAAATGTCTGACTGTACCCTGTGTCTGTCTAATAAAGTATACAATCAATCAAAGCATTCTGAATCAACCGCAGTCATCTGGATGATTTTCACATTGTTTAGAAAATAGCTTATCTACAAGCTCACAATGCATCACATTGTAGATTTTCAAATAGGTATAAAACAGGTTAAAGTGGTTAAACAGATTTTTATGCCATATTAACCACTTTGTTGGCTGGGCTCCCCCAGGGGTTTATCCACTCCCTTTTCCCTCTACACCAAATCTCTTTGACCAAAGTAGTGATTGAAACACAATGTGAGCTTGTCACATCTCCTCTCGTCTGCTCTCCTCTCCTTGTCTTTTACAGGACCCTTCTCCCAACCCTTCTCCCGACCCCAACACGCGCGCGCACACACACACACTCACACTCACACTCACACTCACACTCACACACGCACACACACACACACACACACACACACACACACACAGTGTTGGGACTAACGCGTTACAAGTAACGCGTTACTGTAACGCCGTTATTTTTTTCAGTAACTAGTACTCTAACGCATTCTTTTTTTAATTCAGTAACTCAGTTACCGTTACTACATGGTGCGTTACTCTGTTATTTTTTATATAGCATTTATATATACAGTGAGGCGAACAGTGACTGAGAATTGTACTTAAGTACAGTACTTGAGTAAATGTACTTATTTACTTAACACCAGTCTGTGTCACATGCGGAGACGCGCTGTGAGCGGCTTTGCGAGCTCTCTCTCTCGCTCGCTCTTTCTTTCTCTCTCTCTTAACAGTGTGTGTGTGTTTCTGGGACTAGGCATACCACGATAACGCAATGGTGACTATGAACCACGTACACAAACCCGTTGGAGGCTGCTTTTCCGAAGCTGAAATCTGCACTTAAACTGCAAGGCTTCATGGCTGTGTTGTTGAACACACACAGCTTAACGTCGGGAAAGTTACACGACTCACTCGCCCAGGTGGTGTCAATAATACAGTGTAGGCTTCTAATCACCGTAATCGTAACAAAATTCAGAATCACAGCGCTGCCTGTTTCGGATTCCGCACGTTTAAGTATATTAATTAATTTTTTCGTCTATTTATTAACTGCTACTGCAGTTCCTGCGGTACATGAAAACTCCTGTTACAGTCAAGGATCACCTTCAACCTGGTGTTTGCACTTTCTCCATTTACGGTCCGTACATCTATATAAACGTTCAGATTTCAAATATAAAGTGCTTACCCCATGGCCACGGATGTTACAATTATGCACGGGACTCTCAAAAGTACCCGTATATTCTGTATTGTTCAATGAAAAGCATTTTAATCCGATCAGTGGCCATTTTCTCATAATGTATTGGAGTGCAATACACCTACCAACCGATAGGGTCACTCAGTTGAAAGCATATGGAGAAAATGGCCACCAATCAGATTAAAATGCGTTTTATTGAACAATACAGATGATACAGGTACTTCTGAGAGCCTGTATATACATGTAACATCCGTGGCCATGGGATAAGCACTTTATATTTGAAATATGAACGTTTATGTAGATGTACGGGGGGCCATAAATGGAGAAAGTGCAAACACCAGGTTGAAGTTCATCCATGACGGTCGACCGTTGTGTATCCATGGCTATTACTCCCTCTAACATTTCCCATGTTTTTAGTTTATTGAAATAATGTCATGCACATTTGTCCAGTGCATAGCCTACTGCAGGCCTTGTTGACTAGATTTAGAAGAGATTTTGAAGCTCTTGCTCCTGAAATGATCGATTATTTTTAAGGGGAAAAGCCATCATTTAACATGCAAGTCAATGGGTGAGAAGCAGAGATTGCCAGGCGCAAATGGCAGTGTAGGTAATTAGTGTATTTGTGCAATTTGTGCTACTGTATATAAAATGTGTATATTACTCGTTCATCATGGTTCATGTTCAAATAGCTCAATCCAAAATATAATTCTGTAGGCATAAGTGTTAGGCTGTATTTACGCACCTGCTTGTAATTAATGCTTAAACATAATTATGACCGGTATTTTTTATCAGATGTCTGATACATTTGAATCATTCCGGACATTGGGACCAGCAGATTACAATGCTATAGCGCGACCCCTGGTATAGACGGACGGACGGACGGACGGACACGGGGTAAAACATACTCTCTCGCCATGCCTTTCGGCCTGGCGGAGACAATAACTAGGACATTGTGTAAAATACAGAATTTGCGACGCCGTCATAATAATAACAACTAGAAAAAGTGCTCCTCGGAGCACAGGTCTCCGCCAGGTCAGGTACGTTATTCTGGCCTCCTGGTGGCGCTATAATAGGCCAATGTGAAAAGGGTGCCATTTATTTTTAGGTCTTTCACGGCAATCAGACACTGCATTCATGATTTGAGGCATTTTGTTCCAAAAATGTGTTTTGCTAGATTAGACCTGCTGGTGGCGCTATAACAGGCCAATGTGAAAAGGGTGGCATTTCTTTCTCGGCCTAGTGGGAATGTGCGTGTGAAATTTCACGGAAATCGCAAGCTGCGCGCATAGTTTGAGGCTTTTTGTTCAAAACGGACCAATCCTGCAAACTTTGGAAGCCAACCATAGGCAATGAGGATGGAATATGGGAAGGGTTTTGCACAAATCGGCCTCCTGGTGGCGCTATAACAGGCCCATATGAAAAAATTGGGGCAGAGGTTCTGAATTGGCATCCAGGGAGTGTGTGTGCACAGTTTCGGAGCGACCGGACCAACGGTGCCGGAGATTAGCTGCTAACACACAGACAGGACGGACACACGGACACACGGACACACGGACGGACACACGGACGGACGGACGGAGGGTAAAACATACTCTCTTGCCATGCCTTCGGCCTGGCGGAGACAATGAAGGCTATAAGGGCAATAATGGGAGCCCTTTTTTTAAGTAACTAAAAAGTTACTTTTCACAGTAACGCATTACCTTTTGGTGTAAGTAACTAGTAAAGTAACTGAGTTATTTTTAAATTACACCAATAATGGACATATACAGCATATCTGAGATATAGGTACAGTACAGTATGCAGATGTATAACATTTGCACAACATGTTGCAGTATTGAAATAAAGACATGTTTGGTGCATCTCATGTTTGTTTGGTCTGGCGGAGACAATGAAGGCTATATCTGAGATATAGGTACAGTACAGTATGCAGATGTATAACATTTGCACAACATGTTGCAGTATTGAAATAAAGACATGTTTGGTGCATCTCATGTTTGTTTGGTCTGGCGGAGACAATGAAGGCTATAAGGGCAATAATGGGAGCCCTTTTTTTTAAAGTAACTAAAAAGTTACTTTTCACAGTAACGCATTACCTTTTGGTGTAAGTAACTAGTAAAGTAACTGAGTTACTTTTAAATTAAGTAACTAGTAATGGTAACTAGTTACTGGTTTTCAGTAACTAGCACAACACTGCACACACACACACATGAACTCAGGAGGTGAGAGACTGGCTGACCTTTTAAATTGTGTTGACCAGCATCATGAAGATTAACTATCAATCAATCACTTTTGGAGACCCCTGGACCCCCCCCCCTCCCCATACGCAAAAACAATATGGCAAAGTTAAAGTATTGCAGTATTGAAATAAAGACATGTTTGGTGCATCTCATGATTGTTTGGTAGTTCAAGAATGATACTCATTCACATGTAAAAAAAATACTGAAACAATGTAATTCATTATCTTTGTAAAATATATATTAGTAAAAACTCCCCACTCTGTGTGCAGTGCTGATAAAACCCAGAATTCTGCACTTTTAAAACGAAAAAAGGGTGGCATGACGGCGTATCATTGTAATGTTTAACACAAACACATTTGTTTTCAAAGAGAAGTAACATTTTGTTGTCTATTAGGACAATTCCACAGAAGAACTTGATCAATAGCTAAACTTCTAAAATAACTTTTGACAGAACCTGTGTCATCACAGGTTTATAGTTTATAGTTTGCTTTCTTTTGCAAAGAAAAAACAGTCAATATGTTGATGAAACAAAATACATTAAAATCTGCATCTATGTAAATGTTTCTCTGATGATGGCCCATCATTACACTGTCTTTTGTTATGAGCCTTTCACATTGTAATGGAGCCTGACTGCAGTGAACTGGAAGAATGTGAGGAGGTGGGAGGAGGTGTTTCTCCTCTTCATGATAAAAGGTGGTGTTTTCACTCCAATTCTTCACTCTGTCCTCCTGCTCAGAGTCCAGGACACACCACAGTTAAACTCTCACGACTCACAGTGAGGGAGGACAGCCCTGCTGAAAAAAACAGCTTAGACCAGCCTAAGCTGGACCAGCTGGTTTTAGCTGGTCTTGGTGGTTGACCACCTTAAGGTGTGTTTTGGACATTAAGGTGTGTTTTGGACACTTTTTAGCTGGTCTTGGTGGTTGACCAGCTTAAGCTGGTAGGTTTTGCTGGTTTAAGCTGGTAGCTGGTTTAAGCTGGTAGCTGGTATTTGTGATGATTTTGCTGGTCAAGGCTGGTTTAAGCTGGTAGCTGGTTTAAGCTGGTAGCTGGTTTTCATGATGGTTTAGCTGGTTTAAGCTAAACCATTTGTATCTGGCAGCTGGTTTAAGATGGTTTAAGCTGCTATCTGGTATTTATGTGTATTCAGGTGTATTCTGATATGCAGTGAACAGCTTTGCTGGAGAGGATGCATGATCATGGTGAATTTCAGCCAGGTGCCCACAGCACATGGTATATTTAAAAAAAAAACAGTAGCCTACAGTAGCCTATATAAAAGTGAGCAAAAATCACAAAGGAATAAATAATCATGTATCAATTTCATACATAACAATAATTTATTTAAAGAAAACTTATAAAAACAACATTAAAATAACAAATATGTAAATAAACAAATACATTCATAAACTTCAACCTGAGGAACACACACACACACACACACACACACACACACACACACACACACACACACACACACACACACACACAGTGTTCACATGACTGGAAAAGAGTGAGAGAATATGAAAAATCGGACAGATCCGTCTTGATCACATGACAATGGAGATACTGTATACCGATTGTATACCGATTTGTGTGATGTTTGGAAAAGATCTGCAAGAGTTGTAGCCAAAAAAATCGGCCTGCTGGTGGCGCTATAACGCATTACCCCCATATCACCCCCCCATACACAGACACACAATTTCTTGTCCTTTCTATTGATGTCCTGGATTTTTTTCTGAAATGTATCTCCCCATGGCCTTCTTCCTCTTTGTGAGATCTTCCCCATTAATGTTCTGCCCCTCCAGCCACCAATGGAAACAGTCTGAAAGAAAACAAACAAGAACCCCCACCAATAAAACAAATATAATTAGCTTAGACATGCATGAGGTGAGTTGTATGAATTGTGATGTTCTGAGAATAACTTAAAGTAACTTAAACTTCACCCATTTTCAACCTTGTCTTCATATAACTGGTCCTCGCTAATGTTCATTATACAATGGCGCCATTTCTGTCTACTCGTTCTGCCACTCATTAGTGGAATGTGGACAGTTCAGAAACCTGCCTACAAGTGACATCACCAATGGAAATTCCAAGCTAATAGAAACTACAGTCTGTCTCTGCCTGGAAAGTTTGCATGCAGAGGTAGAAGCCATTGTTCTTGCATTAATAATTAACAAATAAAAAAGTTAAAAATGTTGTTCAAAATGACCAAACCTGCCTACCGATGATGTCAAAGGTAGGCAGGTTTCTAAACTGTCCACGACCCATCAATGAAACACAGAGTGAGTAGACATAAATGGTGCCATCTTAAAATGTGTATTAGTGAGGACCAATTATATGAAGATGAGTTGAAAATGGGGTGAAGTGGTTTTTTAACCCCCTGTTTCAGTTATGTAAAAATGCATTTGAATGGAAAAGGTGGGTGGGCAGTGGGCAGGCAATAAGCCAGATGGCTACAATGGACAACAACAATTGGGGAAAAAAAGCTACCCTGCCACACATGCATGTAGGGCTGTCACTACCAATTATTCGACACGATTATTCTATTGATTACTTTTTTGAGCTACAAGCTCACAACGCGTCCAACGAGTTGCAAGCTTGTATTTTCTTTTATGATTGATTAATACGCTTAATAAGGCTTGCATAATAATCTAATAAGACTTGCATAATAAACTAATAATAGGCTTCTGTGCATGACTGTAGTCCTCTTTTCCAGAAGGTGACATTCCCATTTCCCGTTCAGTTTTTCATAGCTTCAGTTGATTGGCTCGGCAGCAGATATAAATTGTAAACACCCAACATCTCCATATGTGTTTCTGGTTGAAATTGATGCGACTGAGACAACCAAATGAAGGTATGAACAGTAACGCTAACAGGAATTCCACCTTCTGGAAAAGAGAACTACAGTCATGCACAGAGCCAAAACAGATTGAATTATGAGATCAAGTTATAATGAACCCCCCCACCCCTCCCCCCCACCCCACCCCACCCCCACCCCTCAGTAAACATACCTCTGGGTCCTGGGGTCAGGGGGGTTTGGCCTCGCCCTTGCTAGTGGGGCATTCTTTGTCTGTAAGGCTCATGGTCTTCAGGGTTCTTGTCCACCAAATGGCAACAGCAAACTCCTTCATGAACAGGGAGTCCTTGGTGTTTGCTGCCACCATCTTCCAGATCTCCTTTTGGGGCCACACAGCAGAGCCAATGTGGACCTGAAACAGAAGAAAACAAGACTTGTTTTAGAAATTAAAACGCATTTTACCATGACATTTCCAAGACTTTCATTTTGGACAAAAGCAGGCACACTTCAAACAGAGTTTACTGTAAATAAATGACATTTTCATGTTTAGGACCCCCAAATGTGGACCCCATTTGGAAAAGAGTTGGTGCCATGGACCTCCAATAGAGAAGATGTTAATTGTTGGATTAAATTTAGTACAGAATTCTATAACTGTCTATACTGTAGGTGGGGAGAGTTAAAGTAATTATTATACAGTACATTGTCATTGGATTACATTCTAGCTGGTAAAACAGTAGTGAAATAATCCTTTGCGCCTGCCATCCCTATTTTGTGCATGCCATAGGCAAAACTGTTCAAAAATAGTTCCGAAATAGCAAAACATATCTGATCTACAAGCTCACGATGCATCATGACACGTTGCCTATTTTTGAAATAGTGCTTTTGTGCTTAACTGTTTCTTATTTAGCTGGGGACACTGTGGAACCCCCTGGGGACCCCACTTTTAAGAACCACTGTCCTACAGAGTATGTTTCTTCAATACCTTGTCACAGTTGGTGTCAAACATCCCAGGTGTCGATGCCAAATCGTCTGACTCTGGGGAAGAGGAAACGGAGGAAGTTGCAACTGAAAATGTAGAGAATCACATTTAAGCTCCTTTTGGCAGTATCACAGTACTTATATTGTACACATTGTCACCATTTTCCGTAGAACAGTATCACTGTCTAAACACACCTATGCTGTCACTGGTTTGCTTATCTGCAGCAGGGATGTCAGGCTTTGCTGCAAAGCTATATCGGGGACCTTTCTCCAGTTTCTGTTTTGCAATCTCTAATTTGTTGCATCTTAAAGCATGAACAGGGTACGGAAAAATACAAAATAAAAACTGAATTGACGCCTTAGTAGGATACCAGTTTAATAATGAACCTAGCATCTGTCCACTCCATATAACATGCTTTCTATATAATGTTTTTTTTAAACATTTTTGGTCAAGATCTAAGTAAAAAAGAACATGAGAACAAATAACCAACATATAGACATATACAAAAAGAGAAGAGCAAACTCATGCAACTGTTTCGTTAAAATTAGTCATTGCTTACTTAGTTTTAAGATGCTGTTGTCACAGTTCGGGCTTCGCCTCTCCTCCGGCCCCGCCCCCCCCCCTCTCGTCACTAACTTTGTGCCTATTGTGAGTCTGTTTTGAGCCTTTGTAGTCCGCGGCGCTCGCGGCTGGTGGCCCTTGTGCCTAATGACTTTACTTTATTAATCCTTCCCAGCCGGTGCCCTGTGTTCGGACATTGTATTGTTTATGGTGTGCTACCTGTACCTCTGTCCTGTGTGTTTTCCCTCTGTGTCTGAGGGTTCTGGTTTTCGTTCCTGCTCGTATTGTTTCCTGTGTTTGTCAGTAAAATCCTCGTTTCCGGTACCATCTGTGTCTGTGTCCTGCGTTTGGGTCCTACCTTGTTTGTTCGTCAGCTCATCGTGACAGCTGTAGGTTCAGCTCCAACTCTTTGGCCTTCTTCTGGGTACGACTGTACTTGACATTTCGTCGTGGATAGATTGGGGTACAACAGCATCTCCACCGTATTCAGACGAGTCAGAGTCTAAAGGTAGTGCAAGTGATATATTTTGGATAAAACAAGATGTTTTTTGTTAGAAAGTTAAAGTGGAATAAAATGTAATTTTATGCAATCTGTATCGAGTATATTAATACAATATAACTTATACAATCTGTATGTTAGAGTATGTTAATACAAATAATACAATATAACTTATATAATTGGGGTGGTTGTATTTAGTCTCCCTGCTCTTCTATGGAGACATTTAGATAGTGTCATGTCTCACCTAGACACAGGATCTGACATGAATTTTGATCTGAAGGTCAAGAGTCAGTGTATCACCTGAGCAAGCAGGCAGGCTCTATTAGCTCAAGGGTAAAAAGTTACAGCACTTGCTCAGGAAACCGGGTTGAAATCCGGGGTAGAAGAGGAAAGTTACATAGTGCCGCTTTAAAGCAGGGGTCTCTCCATCTCTTTTAGACAATTCAGTTTCAGATGGGTTGCCAATTTCAAAAGAGAGTATCTATTCACTAGCTTCAATGTTAGTGTTCCTGTTCCAATGTTGTAGGCCCACTTCTTTGTGTCATCACCTCCAATTGCACTTATTTATCCTGTATCCTGTATGAGTTCTGATTGGTTAAATTTGGTATTCCTGGAAATGCATTTTCGGCTTACTAAAGAGGTGGAGAGTCTGGGAGACCCCTGTTACTGAACAAGCAATGATTACTTTAACATTTAACAAAACAATATCACTTTACCTTCAAACTGTTTTCTTCTCTTTGTGGGAGGGGGGGGGTGGGCATAACTCATAATGGTTCTCTCTTCCTTTTTCTCTTTTAGTAGGGCTGCAAACCATTCATTTTGGCCACTGCAGCCAAAGAAATGTGTAATAATACACACACACACACACACACACACACACACACACACACACACACACACACACACACACACACACACAGACAGACAGACAGACAGACAGACAGACAGACAGACAAGGGAATCATTAATGTTCAGAGTTCACGGGATATTAAAACACTCTGTAGCTTCATCACTGAAAGCATGTGTCCACACACACACACACACACACACACACACACACACACACACACACACACACACACACACACACACACAGACGTCATATTCTGAATTTAGTTTTGAGCGGCACACAGGCAAGCAGTAGTGGCCTATAGTATAAATTATATTGTATATTCCCACTATAATTTATTGTAATTATTGTCATAATCCCTTTATCAAGACAAATTAAATAACTAAATGTGTAGAGTTGGGTCATGACATGAGTCACTTAATTATCAATACAGTAATAGTAGGCTAAAACGCCTACATAAATAGTATTTCTGTGTGTCAACACTCACCTAAAATGTCCGCCGCTTCTTCTTCTTTCTTTTATCTTCTCTGAAGCCGGTTTATAATTATTTTTGATGAATCCAAAGCAACGCAATTTATCTAACTTTCTATTGAAGTGAGAGCTCCAGCCTGCAGGCAGCTCGACTCAGACAGCATTCATTCTCCCCGCGAATCGCGAGCGGTCACGAGCATAGAGTTCAAGGGTCGCGAGCCTGCTGAGACAGTGTTGCCAGATTTTGTGAGAGAAATAAGCAGCCAGGTCTGTGAAAAAAATTAAGCCCAAAAGAAGCGACAATTGCTTTAAAACCTATTTGAAAATAGCCGATCTACAAGCTCACAGTGCGTCGCATTTGCAACACATTGTGAGCTTGTAGATCTGCTATTTTCAAAAATAATAAGTTAAATATTTCACTAATATTTACAAGCAACTTTACAGAAAAACAAGCCCAAAGTCACTTATAATAAGCAGATATGGCAACACTGCTCAGGGCCCATAAAGGGCCCACTTCTCTGTAAAAACAGATGTACAAGCTCACAACACGTCAAATTGCGACAAGATGTAGATCTGTAGATCTGTTCATTTTGGTAACCATAGCAAAAAAAAGTGTTATTTAGAATCAAACTAGCATATTATTTGCCAATTGCGAAATTAAGTAAATAAGTTTGGATGAATGTTGTCATGATAATAATAATACATTATTATTATTATTATTATTATTATTATTATTATTATTATTATTATTAAATATAATATTTATGTCACATCACAAGAAAAGGACAAGAAATGTAAAGTAAAATACAATGCAATACAATACAATACAATACAATACAATACAATACAATACAATACAATACAATACAATAAAATATACTGTATATACTGGGGGGGGGGGGGGGGGGCAATTGTAACAGAAGAAAATCTTCACAGTCTAATGGCAGGTATGATGTCTCCCCGGGATCCAAACTAGTTAAAATAGCAGATCTGCAAGCTCACAACGCTTGTAGATCTGCTATTTTCACTGCATGCTTTTTTTTATAGGAAACAAAAAAAGGGATCTTTCCTCGTGATGTGTACATGACCCACAAATGGGCCCCGACCCACTGTTTTGGGAAACACACACGTGATCTAACCCAGTGGTCCTCAACCCTTTCAGGCCGCGACGTCCCAAAATAATCATATTTGAACTGGGGACCCCCCACCCTTAAAGGTTCGATGACATTCATTTTCACTTTTTTTATTTTTAATGTTTTTTTTTGGGTTTTATGACCTCAATTACACCCAAAAAATCTGAACTTTGAACATTCAGTGGATTTTCTGTGGTCTGGGGTTTTCTGAATAATTAGGCTGAAAAGTATCTGAGCTTGGCCCTTCGGCAGTGAGGTCACAGTCGATTAATCCCGCCCACTCTCCTCCTCGCCCCTCCCCTCCCCTATCCTTTCCTTTGGGGGGGGCGGAGCAGAGGCGATGATTGACAGGCAAAATCCCTCACCAGCGACACCCGCAGGCAAAGATTTCTTTTTTCATTGCAGTTGAAAAGGCTTTAGAAATGTGAGACAAAAACACCTACAGTGAATCACTGGAGTGGAATTTTCAGTTAAAAAGTTTTGTACACGTTTGAAGGACCAGGACAAAGACTCTGAATGTGGTGTAAACATGAATGTCATGATACCTTTAAAGCACTTGGAATGTAGGAGTTGATGCATTACGTTTAGTTTGTGAAAATAGCAGATCTTCAAGCTCACAACGCCTCGCAAGGAAGGTGTTGTGAGCTTGTAGATCTGCTATTTTCAAAATGTTTTCTTATATTATTATTATTGTTAGACAATTTGGCCAATGTTTGACATTTTTTTATAGTATAGTTTGTTGATTACTTTTGATGCAGTAATGGTGTTTTTTTTTTAGGTACTAAAAAGGTCTTAAAGGTCCTTAAATTATCACTTCACTGTCATCTGGGGACCACCCCCAAATCACGTGGGGACCCCCCTGGGAGTCCCGATCCACATGTTGAGAACCACTGATCTAACCAAACTTCACCAGCTGCTAAGCTGGTCTTTGCTGGTCTGTCCAGTGTCCAGCCATCTGACCAGCTAAGTCTAGCTGGTAAGCTGGTCTTTGCTGGGCAGTCCACCCATTTGACCAGCAAAGACCAGCTACCAGCTTGGCTTTGCTGGTCAGTCCAGCCAGCCAGCTGGCTGACCAGCAAAGACCAGCAGAATCCAGCTTAGTGACCAGCTAACCAACTACACTGGCAAACCAGCCTGACCAGCCTGACCAGCTTGTCCAGCCTGGTATGAACCAGCTTAAGACCAGCTAAGACCAGCTAATACCAGCTAAAACCAGCTAAAACCAGCAACCACCATAAGCTGGTTTGTGCTGTTTTTTTCAGCAGGGAGACTGTCTTTCCACAGCTACAGGAGGCTCCATCTTCACTTTATACCTCTTCCACCAGGGGGCAAAATTAAGTGCGTAGTGATCTCGGTGAAAAGCGTGTCAAATGGAGTCTGTACGGCTGAAGATAAATGAACACATGATGTCGGTGGGAGAGGAGATATTGTGTGTTTTGGACAAACAGCAGCGTGGCGCTGATGTTTGTTGTGTGAAGCTTGTCAGAGTGTGTGTGTTGGAGTGCCTCAGTGCGGCTGCAGAGTTCATGTGCAACCTCTTCCAGAGAGAGATAGAGACACTGCTGGACAAACAAAACAAACTGCTGGACATTGATTTTGATATGGACATCGATCTACACACTGCAGGTATGTCTGTTACACACACAAAATCAAACTACACACTGCAGGTATGTCTGTTACACACAACATCAAACTACACACTGCAGGTATGTCTGTTACACACACAACATCAAACTATTACACTGCAGGTATGTCTGTTACACACACAACATCAAACTACACACTACAGGTATGACACAGCGTATGCATGGTGAGGTGTTGTTAGGTTGTAGATCTATTTTTGTGGATCATTGCTTTTAGATCAATAGACCATTAGGCTCCGTTTTGATGACTGAGTTTAACTTCCCCTCCACACCTATTCTCACACGCCTACTTTTAAAGTTTAATGTTATACATATCTATAGTCTCTATATATAGTCTAGTAACTAGTCCTTATTTATGTCACATCAAAGTCCTTATTATTAATTTTGTGTTGTATTCCTTCATTCCAGATCAGTTTGTGGGGTCCAGTCTGCAGGTGAAGAGCAGTTCTCCAGCCAGGACTGTTTCTATTAAACAGGAACCTGAAGACCACCTTGAACAGGAACCTGAAGACCACGTGGATCTCAGTAAGTTTTAAGCATTCTTTATTTATTGTATTGGTGAAAGTGGGCCGGTAGGCCCAGGGACGTGCTGGCCACTGGGAAATTCGGGAAAATTCCAGAACGGCCGCGCCATTTACGGGCCGCCAGACGGCCGGTGGGCCACCCCAAAAAAAAAAAAAAAAAAAAAGATTATTACGGTTATTTCCGGGTCGCGCGGCCCAATTATTAGTTACGTTACTGTTGGGCTGGGACGTTTTTCAGCAGTGGTGTAATTTACATAGGGTTGCTGGGTTAAAACGCGCGCTCCCCCCCGTTGACAAAACGGTGGGCCGGTTCGGAAAATCCCAGAGCTGAATTTTGGTCCCAGCACGCCCCTGGGTAGGCCTACTGAGGGTGTACCTCAGTACGATGGTTCGGTTGTAAAAGTATTAATGGGTTCACTGAAGCTGTGCAGTTAATTCTACTTCAGTATTAACTAGTCAGACTTTATTTTTTATGTGTTGAACTTGTGTTTTTCCTGCACCTGGACACTGAAGTGGATGTATGTGTAGGCCTACCATCTTTTCATAAAGCAGAGGGAACACTGCATGATATCATGTAAAGTTCTATAGGGTCTCATTGTATCTTTTTTCCTAGACTTCCTGCTCGCCCATATGTGTAAAGAGAAGGTTTCCCCTGAAGAGGAGTGGAGCTCCAGTCTGGTCTAGGAAGAATCAAAGTCTCCAAAATATGAGAGGAGCCCCAGTCTGGTCCAGGAGGAACCACAACTTCCACAGATTAAAGAGGAACAGGAGGAGCTACTTCAAAGACCAGAAGAGGCTGGTGGGTCAACATTGACATAACTGCCATCGATGTGGAACAGTTCAATGACATCAAAAACTCGACGTAAGCTGCTATGTAATGCATACATACATTTTTATTTAGTTTTAATTTGTAGCTTGTCAAATTGTTGTTCATTCTCTGAGTATTGTGTAGTCTGAATAATGCTGTCTGAACATTTCCTTCCATAGCATTGACTGGGCAGAAGAGTCTTGGTGTGTGCTGGAGACGGAGCAAGTGGAAAGTGAGGCAGAATCTGTGTCATCATCATCTGAGGAAGAGGACGATGTGTCCACTGAGCCAGATGATAATGATGATGAAGATTATGTGCCTCCGCTTTATGTTCGGTAGGTTCCTATCCCATAACTGATTCAGTCAAGTGATTGTTTTATTCTTTTATTTTTCATGGCTGATTTCATTCCTAAAGGACTGGCGGTGCTCTGCAGGCGGGTGTCAACATAGAGGACTTCCCAACCATCACCATGGAGGAGACTGTGCATGATGTTGTGCAGGAAGACTCAGAGGCTCAGTTCCCGGAGGAAGACACTTCATTCCCAGAAAAGGCTTCTTCTTGGCGTCCAATATCCTTCTCTCCGGGAACAACTACACAAAGGTGGCTCTGCTGTTCAAATTCATGAACATGCAGATGGTGAACAGCTCCACCTTCTTCAAAATCCAGGAGACCTATTGTGTTGACACAATCAAGGACTTCTGGACTGAGAAGAGAGAGGAGGTTGTCTCTAGACTGCGGTCAAAAGACAGTGTTGTGGCCCTGGGTGAGTCTCTCACTCACTCACTCACTCACTCACTCACACACACACACACACACACACACACACACACACACACACACACACACACACACAGACACACTCACACTCACACTCACTCACACACACACACACACACACACACACACACACACACACACACACACACACACACACACACACACACACACACACACGGTGGTAACTATATGTATTGGTCATGTATGCTGCAGAAATGAAAGCGTCTGTAGTTACCATTGACCAGTTTCCTTTTGTTTTTTGTAAATATATGTTCAAATTACTATTCAAAGGAGATGGTCGGATGGACAGCCCGGGATTCTGTGCTCAGTATTGCACCTACACTGTGATGGAGAATGACAGCAAGGAGATCATTTCTGTGGTCACTGTGGACAAGAGAGAGACGATGAGGAACTCTGTGATCATGGAAAAGGAAGGATTTGTCCGGACCTTTGACATGATCCGACAAGAGATGAATCTCGTTGAAATGTGCACAGATGCTCACTCACAAATCTCTGCCCTCTTCAGTAAGTAATTGTTTTGGGGTTTATTACAGTTTGAGCGATTGGCACAGCAATCTATTTACTGTACTACTCTGACTATAGTAATGAATTTAATGAGGATGTTCTTTTATTTGTTATGAAGTATACGTTTTACATGGCCTGTTTTTGTCTTCCATACATGCAGACCCAGACAAGGGGAAGTACAAGGGCCTTGGCATTCTCCACACTCTAGATGTTTGGCATGGATCTAAAAATATTGGGAAGAAAATACACGCAGTATGTTTATTTATCTATTTATTTTTTAATTTTGAGAAAATGTTTTCCTTGTCTAGTAATACCTTACACAAACAACCATTACTAATGTTTTTTCTGCTACATGTGCAGGCAGGCCAGGAGAAGGGATGCGCCATTCTCCTCCATTGGCAGAAGGACATCTGCAACCATTTCTGGTTTTGCTGCAAGACGGCGTCTACCTATGATGAGTTCGTAGTAAGTTCTATGCAAATCTTGGCCTTGGAATGTTTTAATCTACAATATTGGTCTATTACAGCTGTTGTGTAATTCTATATTTTAGTTGCATACCGTTATGTTTCATGTGTTTCTGAGAACAAGACAATAGCAGTAACCTTCATCTGTGCTTTTACATGTATAGCACAAGTAATGATGCCTTGCTGTTTTCCAGGACATGTGGATCGGACTACTGCACCATGTCGCCGGAGTGCACCAGTGGTTCTTTGGAGCCTGTTACCATAAGCCAGACTTTGTGGAAAGTGACAAGGAGAAGATCTCTCCTAATACCGTGGCCCATGACAGACTGAAAGACATCATTATGAATCCACGGTTTCTGAGGGATGTTCACAAGTACCTGACTTTCAGGTAAAACATCAACATAGACTTTTAATCAACTTGCCATCTCCCTTATGCAATACATATTTGACGTACATATTTGTCGTTCTGAAATGGTGTACTGCTGTGCATCGAGTATAAATAGTAGAGCGGATAGTAGGAACAATCGTTCACTTTGTGATACAAGCGTGAAAATTGGCATGAACATTCCTTTAGGTCAACTCTTTGACTTTTTTAATCGAGCCACTCAAAAATCCAAGATGGCGGCCATTTTTCAAGATGGCCGATACCTTAGTGGGCAGTTAAGTGATATGATAGTTTATTTGGTGATACAAGCATGAAAATTGGCATGAGCAGTCTCTGTGGGTCACTTGACAATAGGCCACCCACAGCTACTTGAAATTTCAAGATGGCGGCCATTTTTCAAGATGGCCAACACTTTAGTGGAGCATTTAAGTTATATAATGGTTCATTTGGTGATACAAGCATGAAAATTGGCATGAGCAGTCTCTGTGGGTCACTTGACAATAAGCCACCCACAGCTACTTGAAATGTCAAGATGGCGGCCATTTTTCAAGATGGCCACCACCTTAGTGGACTAGTTAAGCTTAAGAAATCATTTAGTTGGTGATACAAGCATGAAAATTGCCATGAGCCGTCTCAAAAGGTCATTTGACAAGAAACCGCCCACAGCCACTTGAAATTTCAAGATGTCAATCTTTAAATGATACCTTTTCTCATAGAAATGTATTGGGTTCCTCAAAAAGCTCTGTCAAGAGAGGTTGTTTGACTGTGTTTTGTCTGACTCCTCGCCCACGACCTGTCCAGTTTGGTAAGACCTGTCAGGAGTTGCCTCCCACCGGCATAGCTCTCAGGGTTCACTGAGGTAGGCCTAAACAAGCTCCCTTACCACGACAAGGTAACAGTCACAAGGGAGGATATATATATATATATATATATATATATATATATATATATATATATATATTGTTTTTTTTAAACTAACAGCCATTACATGTGTCAAATAAATACTAAGGGGTGGGGATACAAAAAATAAGATGAATAAATTAGCACAGTTGTGGTGCTGATAAGCACAGTTGTGGTGCTGAACGGACAGTGCTCCAAAATTATGAGTAATGGCTAATACTGAATGGCAATAGCCACGGAACCATGACAAACGATACTAAGGAACTAAACTGAAAATGTGCTTCACTGTTAGATATGGCAGTGGAAGGCAGTGGAAGCAATGTTACAAAGTAACAACTGAAAATTACACAGTAATAGACTAGATAAAAAGTAAAACATGATGCGTCGATGTGACGAGGGGAAGCCGAGCCATAGGCCTCCACTTGAAAACACAGAGGACAACAGGGAATAACTCTGGCAAAATAAACATGCAAATAGGTTCTAGCAGGGGCAACTACATAGGCATGTGAAACTGAGTCCATATCTGAAGCAGTTACACCTTCCAGTACATGCCTTGGAGCACCCACATTTGGTCAACTCCCAACAACTCTCCGCAATAGGTGGAAGTGGAGTCCAGAAGACTTTCCACTTCTCGTCCTGTTCCACCCATCCCCAGTCAGATGGGCTCGGCATTTGTGGATGTCGCTTCAATGCCTGTCCCCACACGTATCCAGCCTCATAAGAAGCATGTTTGGCATGCTCTTTGAGTGCTGCTTGAGTTGGTGGGATCAAGTCATATTGTCTTTGCTTTCTGGCAAAGAGATCAAGCCTGGCCTCGTTCACAGTTGTGACATCGCTGGACCGGTCATACATTAGATCTTCTTGGCCTCTTGACATGGATATCTTTGGTATCTTCAGTGTCTTCAGCAGATGTAGATGCTCTCTTTTGGGCCCTTTCCAGCTCTGTGTTGTTGAACCTAAGTTTACAGCTTGAATTATATTTTGCTCTGTTTCTTGTCGATGTGCTTTCTATGCCATCACCTTCATCTAGTCGGGTTGGACTAAGTAAGATAGGCAGAGCATTGATCTTATGAAATAATGGAACATTTCTTGCAATGGTATCATAACCAGTACGATCGTGCTCTCTGTTGAATAAACTCGGCTGAATGAGTTTTTCCTTGGTGACCTGCTGACAAATTAAACATCTGTCCCAGTTAGTTTTCACAACTGTTATGATGGCTTCTGCCATGTCTGCAGCATAGGCAGAGGCCGAGGGTTTATCCTTTTACCACCTTTTACCAAGCACTTTGATGTATGGGATACAACTAAGTTCGTGCCTTAACCCTACACTTAGTTCGATCGTTCATCCAATGCCATTTAAATCCTGAGCGATCTGTACACCATCCGGTTAACTAAAACCCCATTAACCTTGGCTCGGCTCTCCCGTGCTGGCACAACCTGTCAATTCAGGTGCGGCTATCTAACTGTTTTGGGGTAAAAATTAGACAGCATTTGGGATACCAACTTTCAATTAGCTGACATTGAACCCCACTCTGAGTTTAACAGCAGTGATATATCACCAGTGTGCCCTGGTAGTGCAGATATTCACTCTTATCTAATCTATCTATGATCAACAAATCAACACAACTATATTGTGATGTGTTAAAAGTTGTTCTTTAGCATAATAATAATAATCGTATAATCGTCCTTAATGAAAAAAAAACATAAATTTATATGAGAAAATTTATCTTTTGAGGATCCAGGGGGCGGCCATCTTGAAAATAGAAATGTAAAGTGGCTGGGAGTGTTTTCTTGTCAAGCAACCCTTAGAGACTGCTCATGCCAAATGTAATGCTTGTATCACCAAATAAACCATTATATAACTTAATTGCTCCACTAAAGTGTTGGCCATCTTGAAAAATGGCCGCCATCTTGAAATTTCAAGTAGCTGTGGGTGGCCTATTGTCAAGTGACCCACAGAGACTGCTCATGCCAATGTTCATGCTTGTATCACCAAATAAACCATTATATAACTTAATTGCTCCACTAAAGTGTTGGCCATCTTGAAAAATGGCCGCCATCTTGAAATTTCAAGTAGCTGTGGGTGGCCTATTGTCAAGTGACCCACAGAGACAGCTCATGCCAATTTTCATGCTTGTATCACCAAATAAACCATCATATCACTTAACTGCCCACTAAGATGTCGGCCATCTTGAAAAATGGCCGCCATCTTTGATTTTCAAGTGGCTCGATTAAAAAAATCGATAAATGACCTCTAAAGATGATCTGTACCAAGTTTCACGCTTGTATCACCAAGTGAACGATTCTCCCAAAATATTGCTTTTATCCGCTGCACTAAAAGACGCTAAAATGTGTTGTTTCTGCGGACTCAGGTCGACTTGTGAATTGGAGTCCTTCCACAACCACATCCTGATGTACTGTGCCAAGCGCTTCTGTTTCTCCCCTCCGGTGTACGAAGCTCGGAACCTGCTGGCAGCTCTGGACTACAACCACCACGTCCACAGGCCATACAAGTTGAAAGCTGATGGATCACCGGAGTATGTTAAAAGAACTAATCCACAAGGGTTGCAAGGGTCTGTTTACTGTTCTGAAGAATGTTTATCTACAAATTATTATTTTTGTGTCAGATATAGAAAGCTGCACAACAAGAAGTCCAGGAAGTGGAGCCTGTACCCGTTGAGAGTTGTGAAGGACTACAGCTACATCTCAAAGCTACAGGGTGCTATTCTTAATAGCAGACTGTCCTCTGACAGAGGGATGCCACGGACCACAACAAGAAGGCCTGATGACCCACGCCAGCATGGCGTTCTTTGTGGTGTTCCACCCCCATCCACACAGGAGCTGTTGGAGTCACAAGTCAGCCGAGGTCTAGGTAAGCCTCAGCATGAGACTACTGTCTACTCTATGGTATAGACAAATGTGTGGACTCTATGCATTTGATTATAACACTTGCATAGAAAGTGATTTTCAATTTATAATAATAGAGGAGATTGTGCATTTGATTATTACACTCACATGTAAAGTGGCCACCAGGACTGGATTAAAAAGCAGTATCCGTGAATCACTTATCCTGCACTATGAGTGTATCAGGCGTGGATTAATAGAAGTTTTACCACCCGCTGGCCTGCACGCCCATTAGCCAGTTTCAATATAGGAAGACATTTGTTGAGGTCCTAAAAGGGTCTTAAAAAGTATTACATTTTACTTTCAAAATGGTGCAGGAACCCTGACAACGCACATGGCAACACACAATGAACAGCTTGTCAGCACTTTAATGCACAATTATTGCATGCATATCAATGAACATAATTATTGCATTGCATATTAATGAATTTAATAATGAACATGACTTTTTTAAATCCTGACAAATATGGACAGACACTAGTGATCATATTGCTTTAGCAATAATAACCTATGAGATGCAGGAAATAATGCAAGATAATAAAAATAAGAACATTTGAAATTCCATCATGTTGAATCGAAAATAAGATCCATACACAAGATAAAACAACATTTTTCACAAGATACTATTCAGATTATGTGATTCCCCTGCTTTAGTATCATTGTCTTCCTGGATTAAACTGAATGATAATAAATGTGCCTGTGTGTGACTAAATCCACTAAAAGGTTGTCCCCCCTGTATGAGTCCTCATGTGTCTTTTTAGATTACCCTTCTGAGCACAGCCTTTACCACAAACTGTACAAGCAAAGGGTTTTTCGCCTGTATGAGTCCTCATGTGTTTTTTTTTAGATCACCCTTTTGAGCACAGCCTTTACCACAAATTGTACAAGAAAACGGCTTTTCACCTGTATGAGTCATCATGTGTAATTTTAGATCACCCTTTTGAGCACAGCCTTTACCACACATTGTACAAGAAAAGGGCTTTTCGCCTGTATGAGTTCTCATGTGTAATTTTAGTTGAGCCTTTGTAGCAAAGCCTTTACCACAAACTGTACAAGAGAAAAGGGCTTTTCGCCCGTATGAGTTATCATGTGTAATTTTAGATCACCCTTTTGAGCAAAGCCTTTACCACAAACTGAACAAGAAAGGGGCTTTTCGCCTGTATGAGTCCTCATGTGTATTTTTAGATTACCTGTGCTAACACAGCCTTTACCACAAACTGTACAAGAAAATGGCTTTTCACCTGTATGGGTCATCAGGTGTTTGTTTTAGATTACCCTTGTGAGCACAGCTTTTACCACAAACTGTACACACAAAGGGCTTTTCCCCTGTGTGAATCAGATGTACCTTTTGATTAAACTTTTTGGCACACTCTATTTGTGTCTTGTGTGATTTCAGTGTGTTTAAAGTTGACTGATCTCCCCTAGTCTCCTCCCACTCATCACTGTCTGTAGTGTCAGCTACACAAACCCAGCAGTTTAAGTATTGCATGAATATGAATTAATATGACTTGTTAAATCCTGACAAAATGTGGACAGACACAGTGATGCTCATGTATGTAAATGAGCTGCAGGGAATAATGCTAAAAATATAAATAATAAAGATAATTAAAAGAAACTAATATAAAAATGAAATTTTAAGTTTCAGTTGAAGTTTAAGTTTACGTTTTAGTATCCTTGTCATTGTCATCCTGGCTTTTCGCCTGTATGAATCCTCATGTGTCTTTTTAGATGACTCTTGTGAACACAGCCTTTACCACATACTGAACAAGAAAAGGGCTTTTCACCTGTATGAGTCATCATGTGTGTTTTTAAATTACCATTTTCAGCACAGCCTTTACCACACACTGAACAAGAAAGGGGCTTTTCACCTGTATGAGTCACCATGTGTGTTTTTAGATTACTTGTGGTAACACAGCCGTTACCACAAACTGTACAAGAGAAGGGCATTTTGCCTGTATGAGTAATCATGTGTGTTTTTAGCTCACCCCTTTGAACAAAGCCTTTACCACATACTGTACAAGAAAGGGGCTTTTCTCCTGTATGCGTCATCATGTGTCTTTTTAGATTACCCTTCTGAGTATAGCCTTTACCACAAACTGTACAAGAAAAGGGCTTTTCGCCTGTATGCGTCATCATGTGTTTTTTTAGATTACACTTGTGAGCACAGCCTTTACCACAAACTGTACAGGCAAAGGGCCTTTCCCCTTTGTGAATCAGATGTACCTTTTGATTAAACATGTTGCCACACTCTGTTTGTGTCTTGAGTGATTTCAGTGTGTTTAATGCTGACTGATCTCCCCTAGTCTCCTCCCAGTCATCACTGTCTTCAGTGTCTGATTCAGAACAGTGTGAAGAGAGGAGCTGGTCATCACTAGTTGGTTGTAATGTTCCACAGTCCTCTACATCAGCTTGTGTTTTTCCATGTGTTCAGTTGAGGTGCTGGCTACAGGCTCTGTCTCTACGATTTCATCATCATCTTCACTTTTCACTGCTAGTAATGTCAACGTTGACCCACCAGCCTCTTCTGGTCTTTGAAGAAGCTCCTCCTGTTCCTCTTTAATCTGTGGAAGTTGTGGTTCCTCCTGGACCAGACTGGGGCTCCTCTCGTATTTTGGAGATTTTGATTCTTCCTGAGCCAGACTGGAGCTCCACTCCTCTTCAGACACATGGGTGAGCAGGAAGTCTAGGAAAAAAGATACAATGAGACTCTATAGAACTTTACATGATATCATGCAGTGTTCCCTCTGCTTTATGAAAAGCTGGTGCACATACATCCACTTCAGTGTCCAGGTGTAGGAAAAACAAGTTCAACAAATAAAAATAAATGATGCACACTGGATAAAAAAGCTCAGCTGTTTTAATTGCTTTATTTTCCTTTGTTTCCTGTTTTATGTCTTTAGTAGTTGGAAGAACTTCAGCTGTAAATAAACTCTGCTGCGCTCTGTGCTGAAAATAATGTGACTGTTGTTTGTTTACATTGCAGCTCTCATAGAAGATGCGAGGCGAGCTGAATGAGAGGCGGTCCCTATCATTTTTTAAAGTAATTACTTGTAAATGTTAGATCAGTGAGTCTTCTGATTAGTTAATACTGAAGTAGAATTAACTGCACAGCTTCAGTGAACCCATTAATACTTTTACAACCGAACCATCGTACTGAGGTACACCCTCAGTACCGGCCCACTTTCACCAATGAAATAAATATAGAATGCTTAAAACTAAGATCCAGGTGGTCTTCAGGTTCCTGTTTAAGGTGGTCTTCAGGTTCCTGTTTAATAGAAACAGTCCTGGCTGGAGAACTGATCTTCACCTGCAGACTGGACTCCACAAACTGATCTGAAATGAAGGAATGCAGCACGAAATTAATAATAAGGACTTTGATGTGACATAAATAAGGAGGACTAGACTATATATAGAGACTATAGACATGTATAATATTAAACTTTAAAAGTAGGTGTGTGAGAATATGTGTGTGGAGGGGGAAGTTAAACTCAGTCATCAAAATAGAGCCTATGGTTGGTCTATTGATCTACAAATAATGATCCCCAAAAACAGATCTACAACCTAACAACACTTTGCCATGCAAACACTGTGTCATACATGCAGTGTGTACATGTGTAGATATGTATCTTAGCTACATGTAGATAAAGTAGATTAGCTACATGTAGCTATGTATCTTAGCTACATGTAGCTAAAGTAGCTTAGCTACATGTGATGTAACTAAGTAACTGAGCTGTAGTTCCGAGTAGCTAGGCTGGTGTTTAACGTCATGTAAGCATGTGTTTACCAACCTGCAGTGTTAGAATGGATGTCCATATCAACATCAATGTCCAGCAGTTTGTTTTGTGTGTCCAGCTGAGTTTCTAGTGTCTCTATCTCTCTCTGGAAGAGGTTGCACGTCCACTCTGCGGCCGCACTGAGGCGCTTTTGATTGAATAATTGATTAATTGAATATTTTATTAGGCAAAAAATGTAAAACAGCACAGTTAAATTTAAAATACTTTTAAACAGGTCCGTTCATAAAAGTCCTTGCGGACTTGTTTCCAATGAGGGCCTTGGTATTCAATTCATAGACATATATAGTGGCACCACAGTTCGAATATCATTACAAAAAAAAAAAAAAAAAGAGGGGGAAAAAGATATGTACAAGAACAGGGGGGGGGGGTCTGCTGTCTAACGGGAAAATGGTACTACCTCCTCTTTTGGCCTCCTGAAAGGTGATTTTTTTAAGGCTCTTTTAAATGAGCCCAGCGAACTGCATTTTTTGAGGGATGGAGTTAGACTATTCCAATCCTGGGTGGCAGTGCTGTAGAAGGAGAATTTGCCCATGTTTGTTTTATGGGTGGGTGGTACCAAATTGTTGTTAACGCTCCCTCTGGTATTGTGACTGTGGGTGTCGCTAACCTTTTGGAGGTATTTACTCAGATATGCGGGATTAGGGGGCATATCGGGCAAATTTGCATTTACAATTTTGAAGGCCAGTCCCATTTTTAGTTGTTTAACCCTGTCTTCCACCCTGAGCCAGCCTAGGCTGGCAAAATGGGTGGGAGAAAGGTGGGTCATGGGCCCCAATCCGAGGAGTAGCCGAATCAGTTTGTTTTGGGAGGTTTGAAGCTTAGTCTTCAGTGACACTGAGGTGTTGGAGTACCAGGAGGTGCAAGCATAGTCAAAAAGTGGTTGAATCAGGGCCCCAGAGAGGGTCCTGAGGGCCTGAGGGTTGACAAAAGAGGAAACTCTGCCCATAAATTTGGTTCTCTGGTTTACTCTTTTGACCACCTTTGTAGCCATGCTTTCACCTGTCAGGTATTTGTCAAGAATACAACCCAAATAGGTAATCTCTTCTTTGCTAGAGATAATTGTGTCATCGACTTTGACCTTGAAATCATTTACATCCATCTGTCTGAGGGAATGTTTGGTCCCAAAGAGAATGGATTCAGTTTTCCCAAGGTGTAGTGACAGTTTGTTATCGGTAAGCCAAGTACGGATTTTTGAGAGTTCGGAGCTGAGCGCCTCCTCAACTTGCAACTTGTCCTCTCCCGAGATCAGGAGTGCCGAGTCATCAGCGAACAGGAACAATTTGTAGTTACAGGCAGCATTCATGTCGTTAATGTATAGAAGAAACAGTAACGGCCCTAGAATGCTGCCCTGAGGAACCCCACAGCTCACCGGGAGGGATGAGGACATGGTTCCGTTGATGTCAACCACTTGTTCTCTTCCCTCCAGGTAAGATCTCATCCAGTTTAGTGATGTGCAGTCAAAACCAATCGCCCTCAGCTTATCAAGTAAAATTGAATGGTTTACAGTGTCGAACGCTTTTTGGAGGTCCAACATGACCATGCCGCAGTATTTGCCCGCGTCTACCTCACGTTTGATGTAGTCGGTCAGATACAGTAGGCATGTGTCAGTGGAATGGGAGGTTCTGAAGCCTGATTGGAATTCGGGCTCCAACACAAACACTCTGATATGAAGCTTCAGCTGCTGTTTCTCCAAAACACACAATATCTCCTCTCCCACCGACGCCATGTGTTCATTGACCGACCGCCGTAAACACTCTATTTGACACATTGGACGAGACATTTCTCTCACCGCCTCCTTTGTTCAACAACACCGTGGAAAACTCGAAAACTGCACGCTCCTACTTCCGGTTCCGGGGTAACGTGTTTCACGCATGCGTAATAAAGGATCCCCGTTCTGCTTCTTCTTCTTCTCTTAGTTTATTGGTGGGTTACTACCATTAGGCTGCATACCGCCACCTACTGTAACACATTATATTTGCTGTATTGTATTTCAGCTTTTCAGTGCAAACTATTACTTGCCCACCCCCAGAAAATTATCCCTTCTGATTGATTGATTGAATACTTTATTAGAAAGAGGGAAAAAAAGCTCAGGAAAGTATAAGGTCTGATGACTTTAAACCCAACAAAGACTGTGGCTTGTTTCTATTGGGGTCCTTTGTACTCAATTCATCGAAACATTTAATGACAGAGACATATACAATATATACATAACATTAGAAATAAAAAATAAAAATATGTACAGTAAACAGTACGGGGGGGGGGGCAATATACAAACACTGGCGAGTGTGACAAAACAATACAATTCTGATATTTTGCCTCTGCTATGACATTCTTTTGAAAAATAAATCATTAACAATAAATGTAAAGATTTACCTAATTTGCATACGAAATCTGCAATATCTCATCTATTAAAAAATACAAACATGTCATAGGCTATCTGATAACAATTGTAATATTTTGCGCACTAAATAACACTTAGGGTGCGTTCGGAAATACAGCACTGAGCGCACTGGCCAATACAAACTAATAGGCGAGTGCGCAATTTCCGAACGCACCCTTTTTGGTCCGCCTACACCCACATTATCATTACATTAATTTATTATGCTTATTTCCACTAATTTGCTCAAATATGCAAATTGTCCAATTAAATATGCACAATACAAAAATGTCATAAGCAGAAATGGATAAGGACAAATTAACTCGAGATCAACTGTGTAAAGTGTGGTACTGTATATGTGACCATTGTTTTCCAGAAATATGGTCTAGAAGTCATAATAGTTGATATACAGAAACTATTTTATGGCCATATTAGCTTATTACATGAACAAAGAGCAGTTTATTGGGATATTTACTGCTTCAGTAGTGGTCAGATGTACAGGAATAATAATATATATGTTTTCCAAGTTATTTATGTTATATGTTATTCCAAGTACTTGGAATAACACTGAAGAGAAAATGGCCATGTGTCTGCTTGTCTGAGTCGTTACATATGCATAATATATGCTAAACTACCATAAACATACACAAGTTGGATGACCTCTACTCGTTATTTCTGCTAGTTTATTCAAATTATTATTATTCCATTAACTATGCACGATACAGAAATGGAACAGAAATGGATTCTACGTAAAAAAATTACATAAGGATCAACTGACAAAAGTTTGGTACACCCATTTATCAGGTTGTTATAACTTTTGCCCTGTCTATAAGCACATTTCATGGCTTTAGGCCAAACGACGCATTACTTATGCCTGTTCAAAGTTTGCATTTTCAAACGATTGCTATAGTGCCCCTCTTTGGCCAATTGGAATAAGATTGGTGTCAGCGCTATTTGAAATGACACTCTACCAAACTGCAAAGTTTCATAAAAAATTGTCTGCATTTATTTAGTTAGGGGCAGAAGAGCAATTTTCATTCGCTCATAAAAGCTTTATTTTTTCACTTAAAACACTTCAGTACAATTCTTTGTTGCTATAGGTCCAAAGTTCATGTGTAGAAAATGTGCAGATTGCTCAAAAATCCCAAAAGGAGATAGATAGATTTGAACAGTTTTTCATATAATTCAAAATGGTGGGAGATCTGAAGGTCAGAGGTCATAGTTCAAAGTGACCTATTTCTTCCTCATGAGGAGACGCATATGTGTGTTGAAGTTTTATTGCTGTCGGTCAAACGGTTAATGCGCCATACCTGTTCAAAGTTAGAATTTTTAAATTGATTGCTATAGTGCCACCCTTTGGCCAATGGTTGTGAGTTTAGTGTCTTTGCCGTTTGGCATAGCCCTCTACCATATTGCCGGGTTTCGTAAAAAGCGACTGCTCGGTTAAGCCAGAACTGCAAAAAGTTATTCATTTATTCATTTATTATAGTTAGTAGTTATTTATAGATAGTTACTGTAATGACAGGTTAATAGCCTATCTACAGGCTTGTCTACAAGTTGTCTCAAAGAGATGCATACAGATGCATGTACTGTAGATCTGATATTTTAGCTATTTCTTATTGTGACAATGTTGTACATTTGAATCATATTTATGATTCATTTATGGTTTTCTTTTTTTTAATTGAAATTTAGAAACATGTTAGCCTATAACAACATTCCCAAATTGGGATGCCACTACATTATGGAGATTCAACTTCACAGGAAACTAGTCAAACCTTAGTCAGACGATGGAAATTGGTGCAGTGCATTGCAGCAATTGGTATAACAGAAAGTGAAAGTGTGATAGGGAGTCTATATAGCATCAACACACTGGGTTTCATTCTGGACCAGTAGACAGTGGTTCTGTTTGGACCAGGTCCAGCACTGATTCTGTTAGCGGTTCTGTTTTGGACCACTAGACAGTGGTTTTGTGTGGGCCCAGTTTTTGTACCACAGATGGTGGTTAATTTGTTTCGGACCAGTATGTTTTGAGTAGTGTAGTGATTATATTCGTTTTATCCGGATCTTGGATTGATGAGACGTTTTTTGACTCTTCTGTCCACCAGGGGGCAGCACAGGACCGCTGGTGAGAATGACACGTACACTTAAAACTGCCACGTTGTGAGCTTGTAGATCTGCTATTTTTGGTGTTTTCCCCAGAATAGGGATGCTAGGGCTCAAGTGACATAATACAGTACTAGGGCTGCAGGTGCCTATTGATTATTGTCATAGCAATTCGTTCATATATAGGCTTACTTCTTTGATTAATCGAAAAATCTCCGAGAACGTTTTACATAACCTTATTTTATACTTCATAGTAATAGTGTCTCACAAAAAAACAACCAAAAATCTTCAATCTCACAATGTGGCGTGATGCGACACACGAGAGCTTGTAGATCTACTAGTTTCACCATTAATATATATATATATATATATATATATATATATATATATATGAATATAAATATAAATATAAATATGAATAAATATAAATTGTTATTATTATTATTATTATTATTATTATTTTAAATAAATAACAATTGATTAACATGTTGCCCCTCCCATAGGCCTACAGTGCATTACCTTCTAATAAAGTGGACCTGGCTGCAATGCTACTCATGTAGAGATCTTTAGAAATAGTTTACACATAAACAAAACGTAAAGATACAATTACAGCATCAACAGACTTAACATTGATGTGGGTCATATGTCACTAGACTGGTGTTGTGTTCTGGCGCTTCAACAGATCATAGGGTAATTTTGGCCTTTAATGAAATCTGTAAGGCACATGTGGCATATGTCCCTAGTCAAAATGTAGATTCAACCTTTCAAAATTGTTGATGGACATTTTCATCTTTCAAAGATTAGTAGCATATACCTCGAATTGTGTATCTGTTGTTTGGCATTACATATCAACTCAGCCGTATGTTGAGATAGACTCACAGCAGCCATATTATGAAGATGTAGTGAAGTGCAGTGAGCTGGGATTGAAGCCGAGGCTCCCACTCGCCAGTCCGACGTGTTACCAGTCATGCCAATAGGGCTGAGTCCGATTGGCAGGTCTTTTGCACGCCGGTTCTGGCTACTATGACTTTGGGGGCTACAATCACCCCCCTGATCTTTGGAGAGCGTCCTCGCGCTTCGCACTTCACGCCGCGGACCACCGTGCACGACGTCCCTCATGTTCCTCACGCAAGGATATTACGCTCCTCGTCCTGCCGACTACGTCAGATTGTAGTGAAGTGCAGTGAGCTGGGATTGAACCCGAGGTTCCCACTCGCCAGTCCGACGTGTTACCAGTCATGCCAATAGGGCTGAGCCCGATTGGCAGGTCTTTTGCACGCCGGTTCTGGCTACTATGACTGTGGGGGCTACAAAGACATTCACAGGTGTTACCAATGATACTAATGAAGGCTCTGTTCCATTCATGGTCAAACAGAGTCAGGTCAGGGTGCTGATATTGTGCATGTTGGCTCACTGGAAACACTCTGTTACACCAGTGGGTCTACAGTTGGGGTCCAGGGACCCTCATGGGCTAACTCTGAGAGTGTACAAATGGAACCAAATGGACCCGTAAGGGTCCATTTGGTTCCATTTGTACACTCAGAGATATGGGGGTCGTGGAAACCACTGTGCTACACTAAATGGAACAGAGCCTTCATTAGTATCATTGGTAACACCTGTGGATGTCTTCATAATATGACTGCTGTGAATAGAGCCTATTGTTCATACAAAGAAACAACATGATTTGATCCCATACCTATACAATTCATATTTTTAAACTAAGCTGAGCCAAATAATATAATTTCTATTTTAAAACACTGGTTCTCAAGGTTGGGTCCTGTTGGAGCTGAATTTCACCTTATGACCCACACAAAGTACAGATACTTGTAGCACGGAGACAATAAGGACAAACCATACTCAGACAGGCAGCGAAGGGTGTAAGGAAACATGTTTAGTATTCAGATCAGAGAGACATTAGAAGGTTACAGTATATCACAGGTGTCCGCATCATCGGCCGCATCTCTCCGTCGTGTAACAGAGCAAGCACGAGCTTTTAACATTGTCCAGTAACATAAACATATGACATCATAGGATGTGACATCAATCGTCCAGCCGTCGGAGGTGTAATCCTGCCATTGGTGGAGAGCGATGAGGTTCCGTGGTCGTCTGATGATGGTAGATGATGGTAGATGATGATTGTGTGACAGTTTATCTCTGGACAACAGCGTCCCCATGTCTGGGTCAAACACGTTTGACATCTCTGACCTGTCACTGGTCAGTGGAGATTTGGTGACACTAAAGGGAGACAGCTGTAGAGAAAAGAACACCCAGATACTGTGTTCCCAAAACAAGATTGCCGCAGAGAAAGCCTGTAGCTTGGATTTGACCTTGGTTGGCAGACAGAGGGACTTGAGAGTACAGAGTACTTTTACCATGACAAAGTACAGGCCCATAATGAGACCATAATTAATATGACATTTTAACCAGGTTAAGGACCCTAGACACATTATGATAATTCAGATAAGAGTAATCAGATAAGAGTAATCAAATAACTCTATCAGGTCCGGTGACCAGCAGGGGTCAAAATTGACACTTACTGGTCTGTAACTCTGAGAGTGTACAAATGGAACCAAATTTGTATAGGTCAAGAGTAAATATTCATGTTTTTCGTGTCCTAATCTTTTTTTTTAAATTACTATTATTATTGCAAAAGGTAAAACAAATAATTTAAAAAATATTCAAATATTCATATATTCAAAATATTTTCATTAATAAATAATGAAAAACGAAAGTGAAAAATAGCAAATCTACAAGCTCACAACACAACGCCACACTGTGAGCTTGTAGATCGGCTATTTTCACTAGTTTGGGTCCTGGCCCAGGGGAGACATCAAATGTATCTTTCGGGTCTCGAGTTAAAAAGTTTAAAAGGAACCACTGATCCAATGCATAATATCTAGGGGTCCACTCCCTTCACTGTTTTGCATTGAAAGGCTGTGCTGCCTTACACCGAGAATAAAGGCAACAAAATCCCCTATGCCTCTTGTAACTGTAGAAGTGACTGACTCCTCCGCAGTCACGTTAACCCAACACCACGTTAACCCAACACCACAGCAAACCAGGACCGCAGAACGTGAACGCTATAAAGTGGTAATAAAGGTTTGTTATTTTTCTTTAACCCATTTAGAGCTAGTTAGGATTTAGAAGGCATTTCGTTGCTTTCGGGCAGAAACCTCTTATCCATTTTCTAACTTTTTTGTGTTTTTTTCGTAAATTAACGTCCTACCTGATCGTACTACAGCATCACACAAAAGTACCTAAAGTAGCAGATCTACAAGCTCAATAGGCGGCACGAGCTTGTAGATCTGCTGATTTTGCTGTTTTTGGAATTTAAATCCTGAAAAGTAACAGTTAAGTGGTGGAAAAAGTAGTCAAATGGTTTACTAAGTAAAAGTATCAATACTGCAACGTAGAAGTAGCCTACTCTGTTACAAGTGAAAGTCCGGAATTCAAAATGTACTTTCAGAGTAACAGTACTAAAGTATCGGTTTTAAAATGAACTTAAAGTACCAAAAGTACAAGTACTAAAATATTTGAAAATAGCAGATCTACAAGCTGTGACATGTTGCTACAAGCTCACAATGCCTGTCATGATCTTCTAGAACTGCTATTTTCGAAAGATGTTAACTTGTGAAATGGGACATTGTGCATAATGACTTTTTACTTTTGGTAGCCTCCTTTAAGAAGCCTACATGTTCATGCAAGTAGCCTAGGCTACTACTTTTGTGCTTAAAAATTAAGAAGAAAAAAGGAATACAAGACTTTTACTTGTAACAGAGTATTTCTGCACTGGGGTCAGTGGTGGAAAGTAACTAAGTACATTTACTTAAGTACTGTACTTATAAGTAAATTTTTGAGGTATTTGTACTTTATATTGTATTTCCAATTTCCAATACTTCTACTCCACTGCAAATATTGTACTTTTACTCCACTTCAATGATTTAAACATTTTATAGTTACTAGTTACTTTTCAGATATAAATTATGATATTATAAAACATAGATTAACCACTTTTGCCCTATTTTATACCTAGGCTATTTGAAAATAGCCGATCTACAAGCTCACAACGCGTCGCATCACGATGCGTTGTGAGCTTGGAGCTGCTATTTTCAAATATTGTAGTACTTTTACGCTTTGTACTCTAAGTATATTTTGATGCCAATACTTCTGTACTTTTACTCAAGTCAATTTTGAATTCTGGACTTTTACTTGTAACTGAGTATTTTTATATTGCAGTATTGGTACTTTTGCTTAAGTAAAACATTTCAGTACTTTTTCACCACTGATTGGGGTTATTCCTACTAGTTTTACTTAAGAAAATAAATCTTTATTGACCAATGCATTTTCAGCAGAGGAGACGGCAGCCGCAGCTGGTTCGAATAAGGGAGAAGATATGATGGACGTGAAAACGGAGCCGTCGGGGAGAGCCAAAGAGACACGTGGCAAATACCTGAACAAACTGAAGCTGTCCGAGCTGGTCAAGAGGACCAAGAGACATCCTGCAGAGGACAGGAAGTCCAAACATCACGCCTGTGCTTCTGCTGAGGACAGCCCATCCGGTGAGTTCACAGAAACTACTCTGGCAACCATAGTCTAGAAGAACAAGGGTTTCCAAACTTTTCAAATAGTTATATTTAAACTGGGGACGCCCCAAAAATAATCATATTTGAACTGGGGACCCCCCCCCCCCCCAAAAAAATAAATAATCACATTTGAACTGGAGACCCACCCCAAAATAATCATATTTGAACTGGAGACTCCCCCAAAATAATCATATTTTGAACTGGGGACTCCCACCCTGACAAGCACTTGGAATTGTAGGCATTACATTTAGTTTGACTAGGTTCCACAGATACATTGTTAAAATAGGACCTCTAGTTTGTTACGCTCTCAGAGTTACAGACCTGTAAGGGTCCATTTGGTTCCATTTGTACACTCTTTGAGTTATAGACCTGTAAGGGTCCATTTGGTTCCATTTGTACACTCAGCTCTCAACGCCTCGCACTGCGAGGCGTTGTGAGCTTGTAGATTGGCTATTTTCACAAAGTTTGCCTCTTTCCTACGAAATATTTGACAATTTGGCCCATTAGGTGTTAAAAAGGTCTTAAAAGTCCTTAAATTGTAACTTTAGAAATGTGCAGATACCCTGTATACACTTATACTGTATGTTGGTTTGTTTACTGTTGAGTGAGAAAACAATGTTGCACATTAAGCTAATCATCTGGGGACCCCCCACAATAATTTGGGGACCGCCTGTGGTCCCGACCCCCAGTTTGGGAACCTCAAAGTGGGGTCCGGAGACCCCCTGTCGTCCCCAGCAAAAGCAGTTAATATAGCATCACGATCGTTTTAACCACTTTATCCATGTATATGCTGGCTATTCAAAAATAGCAGATCTACAAGCTTGTACATCTGCTATGTTTGAAAATGTCTGAAAATGCTTGTGTCCCAAGCCGTCACCCGTTCCAAGTTCGCTTCAGACGGCGTGCCTCCGTCGCTTTAATTATAATTTCTTTTGCAGAGCCGTCACCCTTTTACGTTTTGGGTTTGAGAACGGCACTTCCGCGTTCCAGTAACGCAGAATTATCTGGAACGGATATCATAATTAGTTATCGGGACCCCTAGGGGGATCCTCAGAGTTACGCCAGGAAGGGGGGTGCAAAAGCTTCTTTACATTAACTCCCTTGAACCCTAGCATCCCTGTGCTGGGAGCATTCACCGTAAATAGCAGATCTACAAGTCTTAATGGATATATGTAATATATCGGTGCTTTCGGGTGGAAAACGTCCAAACGTTCAAATGTCCAAAAAACGTTCCTTAAAATTTAAGGAACGGTTTTGGACTTAAATAGTGAAAATCGCAGCTCTACAAGTGCTTGTAGATCTGCTATTTTCACACTCTTGTATGAAGGAGTAGGACATAAATAGAGCACCCAAGTCTGACGTCACGTTTCCCCCCCATTCTGAATTCCTATAGACGTGTTTAATATCGCGGCGTATAAGAACTGTGTTCCAAAAGTACACAAATGAGCCCGGTGGCTTGACTCATATGGGTATGAAGCATCTACTGACGGTGAGAAATCGCTACCGCCGCCAAATTAATAAAATGTCCGCCAGAAACAGACTGTATCAAATACAGACTGTATCCAATACATATCCCAGGACAGTTTTTACGTAGCTTGATTCAGTATTTAGATATTTGATATTTGAAAACATTGTAAACCCAAAGTCAATAACGTAATAAAAATGAAAACTAATTAAAAACTGCAAAACTCCAATGATCTTACAGGGGAGGAAGTGCTGAGCTTTGAGGAGCAGCTGAGACAGGGTCTCCTGGAGGAGGCCTGCAGGGAGTTGCTTGGCAGAGAGGAGGCGCTGTTTGGAGGTAGGCGTGTTGTCACCTTCACCACATTCTAGTTAGCCTCGGAAACCCATGCTTTTTTTTTTGTTACAAAAGAAAAAAAGCCTGGGGGAGCCATGCAGGAACGATGGTCTTGAGCCTTGTTATCTCCTAACCAATCAGAGTGCAGAGGGGCGTCGCTCTAAATTTGGTGACGTCAGCGTGCTCCGTTCACAAGCCGGGGGGGGGGGGGGAGGGGAGGCGGGGACATAGATTGGTGAAGCAATAGGAAGCCACGCACAAATCCGGGCGGCTGTGTTTTGGATCCGCCTTTCAAGACCATCGATTGAGCTCGTAGCCTCAGGCTACATTCTAGTTGAAACACAACATTCACAATGTGCTCCTGTAAAACAGTGGTTCTCAACCTGTAACGCACATGATCCCCACATGATTTCTTTTTTGTGGGGGTCCCCAGATGACAGTGAAGTGACAATTTAAGGACTTTCAATACCTAATACCTAAAAAAGAAAAAAGAAAAGAAATGAAATGAAATGAAAAAAGACCATTACTGCATCAAAAGTAATGCTCAAACATTGGCTAAATTGTCAAATAATACAGTATAATAAGAAAGAGGCAAAAAAATAATAAATAGCTGATCTACAAGCTCACAACACCTTGCGTTGCGAGGCATTGTGAGCTTTTTGATCGGCTATTTTCACAATATTTGTCTGTTGAACTGAGTCAAACTAAATGTAATGCCTCAACTCCTACTCCTGCTTGTCAGGGTGGGGGGTCCCCAGTTCAAATTATGATTATTTTTCATTTCAAGGACCCCTATAACTCTGAGAGTGTACAAATGTAACCAAATAGACCCGTCACCGTCCATTTGGTTCCATTTGTACAATCTCAGAGTTACAGACCTGTAAGCGTCCATTTGGTTCTGATGTGGAAAAATGGATCCTGCTATAAACAAATGCTCAATGATTTAGCTAAGAGAAGACTGAGCCTTAGGCACAACTGCCTGTCTAACTGCCTCAATGCACTACACTGAGCATCAGGATTAGGTTGGCCTAAATTATCTAAAAACATATCAATCATCAGAGAGGAGTAAAGGAGAGCTCAAACCCCCCTTCTCTTAGTACAAAGTGGGCTTATTATAGTGTATCTATCCTAACAAAACATTACCTCACACATTTAAGAAACCACAGGTCACTTTACCCTAAGCATTTTCTTATCATTATTATAAAACAGTTCCATTTGTACACTCTCAGAGTTACAGACCTGTAAGGGTCCATTTGGTTCCATTGGTACACTTTCAACGTTACAGACCTTTAAGGGTCCATTTGGTTCCATTTGTACACTCTCAGAGTTACATACCTGTAAGGGTCCATTTGGTTCCTAATTATCAATCACTTACACCAGGACCCCCTGGAACCAACCTCAAGGACCCCTTGGGGTCCCCAGACCCTACTTTGAGAACCACTGCTGTGAAGTAAATTACAATAAATAGTCCCCAAAAAAGTACATAAATGTACAGAAAACACAGCATGCTACATAAACATAAGTTAAAGGACCACTTCGCCCATTTTCAACCTTTTTCAACCTATCTTCATATAATTGCTCCTCACTAATGCTCATGATAAAATGGTACCATTTGTTTCTACTCAGTCTGTGTCATAGGAGTGTTGTGGACACTTCGGAAACCCGCCTACCAGTGACATCATCATTAGGCAGATTATTTTAAAAATGATTTAGATTTATATGAACGCGAGAAGAACAATGGCTTCCATTATAGCATGCTAACTTTCCAGGAATAGAAAGCCTGCTGTTTCTTTTAGCTGGATTCCCCATCGATGATGTCACTGGTAGGTGGGTTTCACAGCCCTCCTCTGAGACACAGGCCGAGTAGACAAAAACATTACCATATTATAATGAGCATTAGTGAGGACCAATTATATGAAGATAGGTTGAAAATGGCTGAAGTCGTCCTATAATACTAATGTATAAAACATATAAAACAATTTAACCTCCATTAAAGGTAGGGTAAGTGATTTATGTTTTGGTCAAAACTAAAAGTTTTTTTTTTAAAAGGTTAAGGCACTATATTCAATAGTAATCATAGTGTTGAGTGTTTGTTTCAGTAACCGGGGTCTCCCTGTCTCTTCAGCTGTTTAATAAACATAAAATAAATTTTCAGGTGGTTTGCACATTTTCAACCAATCAGGAGAGAGTACACATTTATCAGCTTCAATGTTATAGTGATCCAGGTCCAATTTTGTCTGTACATTTCTTTGTGTCATCACTTCCAATTTCACTTGTTTATCCTGTATCCTGCATGAGCTCTCTCTCCTCGGCCCTGGCCTCCCTAGGTTGGCACAGGGAAGGTAGTGCCCAGGACCATAGATATATATAAAGGCTAGATGGCTCAAGGGGGCGTCGCAAGCGTAGCTCAACCGCGGCCATCTTGCGACAGTCATTCATAACATTATGTCTATGGTGCATGTACTTTGAAATAACCATAGCGTGCTCAATTTTCATCCGATTTTCAAACGGTTTGGTGTGTTGTAAACACCAAAGATGTAGTTATGATACTGCATACTTAGGCCTATAATTATAATCATGTCTTTAATAACATTAAGTATGTAGTATCATAACTACATCTTTGGTCTTTACAACACACCAAACCGTTTGAAAATCGGATGAAAATTGAGCACGCTATGGTTATTTCAAAGTACATGCACCATAGACATAATGTTATGAATGACCGTCGCAAGATGGCCGCCATGTGGCAACGTCGTACTCAAGCCCCCAGAGTTGCTGAGAAACATTGAAGCTGCCACCCCAGTGGCCAAAGCTGGAACTGCAGGTGGGGAGAAATACATGCACGCGCAAAACATACTGAGAGATATTTATATTTATACATATAAATATGTAAACATATTATACATACATACATATGCATTTACATATACATATGCATCTCGAGTGTATTTAATAAATATCTCGCGTTCAATCCTTGACACACGGGCTGCCGTAGAACGCAAAAAGGACACTAGTGCGCATGCTCATAACTCTATGTGTGATCAAAAACGACTCAATAATTCTACTTCCGGCAGGTTTCCGGGTGCTTCAAAACGCCACTGAGCACATTCATTGAAATGATAGCTGGGGGCGGGGCAATCCGCCCTCTAGTTATATTATACCTCTATGGTCGTACTCCATTGGCCAGCAGCGCGGGTGAGTCATCTAGCCTTTATATATATCTATGCCCAGGACTACATAGACAATTGGCACTGGGTGTAAAAAATGGGGTTACAAAATCGTGGGATAAAAAAAAAGAAAAAAAAAAGAGCTGTACTGGAGAGACAGGGAGACTCTCATGTTACTGAACAAACACTGTAGCAATGAGTAGGCTACTATCAGAATATAATTATTTAATACTTATTTTAACAAAGGAAAATCACTTACCCTACCCTTAATACCTTTAAGAATACAACATTAAATAGTGTCACTAGTCTCTGTCTGGGTAGCTCAGTCGGTAGAGCACTCGGCCACAAGGTCATGGGTTGGAACCCGAGCACCGCCAACTAGAGCCCCGTTTCAACTCATTGTGAAATGGGGATAGATTCCCATGTTCTGGCTCATACATGGGCAACTGGCGGCCCGGGGACCACATGCAGCCCCCACCTTCACTTAATGCGGCCCGCAGGTTAATATCGGAATACTGATATATTATTGATTTCAGCTGTTACAATTCCAAACATGACCCGCTTTAATCACTTCAGTCTATATTAGTAGCTTAAATGACTAGTATTAAAATGATATTGTCTTTTTTTATGTCCAGTTAACATAAGTATAACTAAATGCATTTCAAATGAAATACAAATGTAACTTTTCAGGATTCCAATTCCAAAATAGCAAAAGTAGCAGATCTACAAGCTCAAAACGCGTCGCAGTGCGACACGTTTTGAGCTTGTGGATCTGCTACTTTTGTGTGACATAGAATGGCGAAGTACGGCATTCATTTTACGAAAAAAAGTTAAAATACGGAGATAAGACGCGTCTGCCGGACATTATATGCAATGTACAATTCTCTAACTTCTTCCATAAAAACAGGTGTAGCTCCCAGCTGCCAGGACGAGGAGCAGGTGGACAGACTGCACAGAGATAACGAGCTGCTGCTCCTCAGCCTGTGGACGGCAGTCCATGACTCCTTCTGCCTCTCCTCCCCGTCGGGGGGGGGAGGCACGGACCGCCCGGAGGCGCTCCGGAAGGCGGTGAGGGTCGTTCAGAAGCAGGAGGAGCACGACGCCCTCTGGGAGGACCGCCGCTGTGCCAAGGAGCCCCCCCCCGCGTGGCGTCCCCACGGGTGCCTGAACACGCATGACACGCTACTGCGGAAGATGGTGGAGTCAAGACTGAAGGTAAAAAATAACCCATTAACACATCCACCGCCAGAGGTTAATCTCATAATGTACTCACCAGTGCCAAGGTGTTTTTGTTGTTTTTTTGTTTTTTTCATGTCGCCATAGATCTTGTTAAAATCCTTAAGATTGAGCCGTGAACGGTCTGTTTACATCCGCGAGATCTCCCTGTATCTCCCAGTGAAAACCACGTGTCAAACGGGGCATCCATGTTTGAGTTAGAGCGGATTACGTTAAACAGTGAAATGCGAGGAGAAAAAACTACAGGAAGAGAATTGAGTTTCAGTTTCGTCTGTAGAATGGGAGCGGGCGTGATCGTCGAAACCGGATCCCAAATAATTCTATTTCCTGTCATCAAACCGGAAACGGAAGTGGATCAAAAAAATTCCGAAAGTGCACCCGGACCGCGCATGCGCGAAAAGACCGCAGCCCGTAGGACTACGGGCTCGGCGCTTAACCGTTGGATTTAACGGCCCGTAGAACTACGGGCCCGGCGGTAAAGGTGTTAAGACCGGAGGCCCATTCTACAAATGCCTTCTAAAAAACAGTGGTGGAAAAAGTACTCAAATGTTTTACTTAAAGACGGGGTGCCGTGATTTTCAGTGATTCCCCCCCCCCCCAAAACATAATCATCAGGTATTATGGTTATACTAGGAGGAATATTTTTTTCAAAAAAGTGTACAGAAATTGTTAAAATTGTGTTTTTATGTGGACACGCCTCCAGTTCATTAAGTATACCTGGTTCTCACCTTAGCACCTCCTCCACCACCTTAGCACCACCCACCTGTCCTAGTCCCTCCTCCTCCTCATGCCCACACCTGTTGTGTTATGATAATGAGGGGGAGGGTATGTTTTTACTATGTCACTAAAGCGCTGTTTCTCTATTGGCACGTTTGACCCTCAAGGTTTCAGCCTCCAGGTAGAAACTCAAAATAGTCAGAGAAGACATAAAACACAATTTTTATAGTACCTGGCACTGAATGTGTTAACAAGCACCATTGAATCCCCATGCAGAGATTCAGGTGTCACAGCAGCAACAGCAGAACAGTCAGAATGAAACACAGGACAGTAGTTAAGCTACTGCCAGCGTGGTATAATCATGAGAGTGACGACACTAGCGTTGACTCCCATTGTAAGAATGGAATGCAGAAATTCTCTGTCTATCTCAATGATACTATGGGCTGTATTCATTTTGTTTCTATGAATTTTATGTTGGGGGTCCAACATGAAATGTTGTCCCCCCCCCCCATCTCAAAATATTTTGTTCCAGGGACCACCAGAAGCAAAGATTTGAGTTAAAAATGTATATATATATTCAAGTATTTGCACACATTTGTTTTTCAAAAATAGCTACAAGCTCTTAGCGCTATGAGCTTGTAGATCTGCTATTTTTTAATAACCTAAGAAATCTTAAAATAACACACAGTATGCGTTCCCGATCTTAAAGGGTTAAGGAAAAAAACATGGAAATATGGAGGAAAGAGTTTTGCTGTGTATGTGTGATTGTTTTGCAGGCAGCAGCAGAAGACGTGTCTCTGTCGTCAGACGTGTTGTCCTCCCCTCTGAAGAGAGAGGTGTGTCAGGTGGGGAGACGCATTAAGGAGGACCTGCTGACCGTGGTCAGACAGATCAGGTGGGTTGGGCTCAGTGGTGTAAAGTAACTAAGTACATTTACTCAAGTACTGTACTTAAGTGCAATTTTTAGGTACTTTTACTTTACTGGAGTATTTCCAATTGTCTATACTTTTACTTCTACTCCACTACATCTCAGAGGCAAATATTGTACTTTTACTCCACTACAATTATTTGAAAACTTTACTAGTTACTTTAGTTACTAGCTCACAATGCATCACATTGCGACGCGTTGTGAGCTTGTAGATCTACTATTTTTTTATTTTTAGTACTTTTACTTTTGGTACTTTAAGTACATTTTGATACCAATACTTTTGTTCTTTTACTCAAGTAAAATTTTAATTCCGGACTTTTACTTGTAACAGAGTGCTTCTACATTGCAGTATTGATACTTTTACTTAAGTAAAACATTTGAGTACTTTTTCCACCACTATGTGTGTGTGTGTGTGTGTGTGTGTGTGTGTATATATATATATATATATATATATATATATATATATATATATATATATATATATATATATATATATATCAGAGGTCGCGCTAGGATTTTAAACTCCCGGTCACAGTGTCCAGAATGATTAAAATCATACATTATAGACATTATCATTTTTAATACATGAATGACACGCAGGTGCTCAAACATAGCCAATAGAAACAGTTAAAGCAGATTTGAATGTAAAAGACTAAAAAGAGCTTCATCTGGCATAAGGGGATTAATTATATTAGGCTACAATCGCGCAGGTTGTGTTCGTGGCAGCGTGTGTTATGATTTTTCAACATGTTGCATCATTAGAATAGTTTCATGCTGACACATGTTCTTCAGAATAATGAGCAATAGCCTAAAAGCCATAAAGTTGATTGATTCATTTGGCCAGAAAGTAATCAAATATAGACTACTCACAGGTATGGTGACATAATTATGTCGGAATCGAGTGTGTCCATGCATTTGTTAGATGCAACTTTGGGAAAGTTGAATACGCTTTAGTGGTGATCTTGTACCGTCTCCTGACTCTCTTCATAAAGAATTTCAATTCAAGTGGTGATGTTTGTTTACGGGTTGGGAACGTGCGGGCATTCCATAATTCCTGGCTTAACCTGCATGTTACGTGACCTGACGCTGAAATAGACAGCTGTTGCCTCTGAAGCTTGATCTTCAATGTGTGTAAGACAACTTTGTGTATTCATTACATTTTCCGAGACAGTTCCACACATAACTTTACAGTAGGCTACTCCTGTGATTGTGAAACAGAGCGGCTCGGCTCTGAAAGTTTCTCCGAGACAGAGAGAGAGAGGCAGCCGCAGTGAGGCACAGAGGATTTGAAATGTGTCTGATTTGCTGACAGTGATAATAATAAATTACAGTGGGTTTTTTAATCAGGACTAAATTTGTTCTACTACATTACTGTAGTATGTTTACATTTAATCAGTCTATGTGCACTGTGAGTGTGTGGCTGTACTGGAATCTAAATGTTGTGTTTAGTGACCTGTGACCTAGGCTAGACCTGTGACCTCGGCTAGACCTGTGACCTAGGCTACCAAAACGTTTTTTTTTTACCATGTGTTCCAGTCAGCAGGGGATGCAATGCTCACTGGACGGCCTTGCACGCCGTGCCTGAACCAATTTGACTAGGAGCACACGCAGGCACACGCATAGATTTAAAACTACTTTAAATTCGCACCTCAACAAAGTTTTCAAAGGCTCCGGACTCACACCTAGCGAATTAACATAGGACTAAGCCTAGATGCATATCAATTGTCCATTGTGTGACTTACAGTGTAAGTGTTAAGCGAAGTGCGCGTCATGTCATTGAAATAGAGTGCAAGAACATACCAAATGAGCATTGCATGCCTGGGTGTTAGAGAGGGTTATGAATAGAATGGGTCAACAAATTGAGTGACCACTTAAACATTAATTTATACTACATCGCGCAACGGTGTCATACAAAATAATTGCAAAAATGGCTAATCTACAAGACGCATCGTGAACTTGTAGATTAGCCATTTTCACTATTTCAGTTTTTTTTTAGGACGTAACCAAAATAGGAATAAAAAAATGGATATGATATTATGAAATTGTTGTGTGTTGCACCCGTACAGGTCGTGTTACCCCGAGGACATTGATGTGGTCAACCTGTACACTGGACTGTACCATCAGGTGTTCTCCAGCAGGCTGGCGCAGCGAGTCCACTCTGTGCTGGAGCCCGAGGACTGTGGATACCTGCTGGTCTGGATCAACCACATCTACCCTGAGTACGTTCCAGGGCATGTATACTGTGTATACTGCATTGCCCATCAGATAGGGCAGCTTTATGCATGTTACAGTCAGTGTTGCCATGTCTGCTTATTCTAAGTGATTTTGGGGTTGTTTCTCTGTAAATATTGGTAGTTGCGGGTTGCGGTTTGTTTGGGTTTGTTTCTAAAGTGTAGTTGCTCTGTTGCTTATTTGGGTTTACTTCCAAATGTTGTTTAAACCAGTATCCTTCAAACATTTTCATCTCAAGGACCCCCAAATGAATAGGTATTTGTCCGCGGACCCCCATCTGAAAATATGCTGTGCTAGCTAGGGACACCGCCATACAAGTTTGGTGTCGTTAGAATGTTTCAAAAATATTCCAAATATTTTACTTTTTCACCCAAGATTTCTTTTGAAAAAAGCAGATCGGCTGTAGATGCAGCCTAGTCGCTTCTTTTAGGCTTGTTTTCATAGAACTACAAGATCTACAAGCTCACATGTATACATATATATATATATATATAAATATGTGACCAAGGCCAAAATTGTATCACATTTGACTTGCCAATATCTTGGAGATATAGCACACTTTACGTGTCCTTCAATAAATAATTCGAATCAAATTCACAACAATAAAATATCAATGCACAATAAAGTGCTGGGTGCGTAATTATTGTGAATCCAATCTGAATACTTCCTGTTTAACGACTATGCCACCTTTGTTAGAGAGGAAGGTCCCCTTTAAATACACTTTAGCTTTTCAGGCTTTCACAGGTTCGAGTTATACTGGTAAGTTTCAATACTTTTGCTTTGAGAACACAACCTTCAGAAAATTCCCATGAGAAACTGGACACGGATTCAAATGTATCAAAAGGTAAGTCACAATTTATTAGTCCCTAATACAATGGCATCTGTGCCTTAAAAAACAATCAAAAAATATAGCTGCAAGCAGCGATAATACGGGGCCAGTGAATAGAGAGAGAGAGAGAGAGAGAGAGAGAGAGGGGGAATAGATTGAAGAGAAAGAGAGAGAGAGACATGGAAACGGAATAGATTGAAGAGAAAGAGAGAGACATGGAAACAGAATAGATTGAAGAGAAAGAGAGAGAGACATGGAAACGGAATAGATTGAAGAGAAAGAGAGAGAGAGACATGGAAACGGAATAGATTGAAGAGAACGAGAGAGAGAGAGACATGGAAACGGAATAGATCGAAGAGAAAGAGAGAGAGAGACATGGAAACGGAATAGATTGAAGAGAAAGAGAGAGAGAGAGACATGGAAACGGAATAGATTGAAGAGAGAGAGAGAGAGCGAGAGAGCCATGGAAACGGAATAGATTGAAGAGAGAGAGAGAGAGAGAGAGAGAGAGAGAGAGAGAGAGAGAGAGAGAGAGACACATGGAAACGGAATAGATTGAAGAGAGAGAGACAAGTAAACATAATAGATTGAAGAGAGACAGATGGAAGCAGAATGGATTGATTGGACATCTCAACCTATTGCAATTAACAGGAATCGAACACTCAACCTTTGGATTGACAGGCTGCAACACTACCTATAGTGCTATAGCTTTGTCCAGGCTGAGGTTGTCTGTTGAAGATAAAAGTGAACCAGTGAAAGCAGCCAATCTACAAGCTCAGAAACACATTGCTATCTGAAAATTTTTGAGATTGTAGATCGGCTATTTTCACAATGAAGTTTGTCATACATACTCTCTCCAAGAAGCATTTCATGTTATCTTTACCCTTTGCACATGTATTCATTGATACATTCATGTTTTTTGCAATTCAACTTAATTGAGTCTGCATCAAGTGAGGCTTGAACCGGCAACCTTGCAGTCACGAGGCACTCACTTAAGGGAGAAGCCATTGGACCAACAGACAAGACCTGTGAAAAAAGAGATAACACAGCAGCCGATCTACAAGCTCAGAAACACGTTGCTATCTGAAAAGTTGTGAGATTGTAGATCGGCTATTTTCACAATTTTGTCATATATTGCAAAAAATACTCTCTCCAAGAAGCATTTCATGTTACCTTTAACAGTTGCGCGTGCATTAATTGATACAGTCATGTTTTGTGCAATACAATTGAAAAGTAGCCAGCAAGAGTTGAGGCTTGAACTGGCGACCTTGGATCCAGAGGCTGATGCTGAAGCGAGACGCCATTGGACCAACAGACCAGAACCAGTGAAAAAAGAATTCACACTAACACTAACACTAAGATCACTCGTTCACAAACCATTTACCAATAGAGAAATTGTATGTCTCCTCGAAACCGAAACCAGTGAAAGCAGCCGATCTACAAGCTCACAAAACGTTGCTATCTGAAAAGTTGTGAGATTGTAGATCGGCTATTTTCACAATGAAGTACGTCATACATTGAAAAAACATACTCTCAAATAAGCATTTCATGTTATCTTTACCGTTTGCACATGTATTCATTGATACAGTCATGTTTTTTGCAATTCAACTTAAATGAGTCTGCATCAAGTGAGGCTTGAACCGGCAACCTTGCGGTCGTGAGGCACTCGCTTAAGGGAGAAGCCATTGGACCAACAGACAAGAACTTGTGAAAAAGGAGATCACACAGATGATACAGTTTCACGCAAATAGCTGAAAAATCCTGGGTTTAAGTGTTTTTCAAACTGCTCAAAATTGCGGACAATCTAAGGGCGGAGCTTACTGGTCAACGTGATACATGTGTTCCTCATGAGTCAAGGCACATGTGTAAGCAGGTTTAATGGCTGTCGGCCAAAAGAGGCATGACTTTTGCCTGTTTAAAGTTTGCATTTTCAAAAAATCGCTATAGCGCCCCCCTTTGACCAATTGGAGTAAGATTGGTTTCAGTGATATTTGGAATGACCCTCAACATTACCGCAAAGTTTCAAAGAAATGTGAGTCTGCATGTATGTGTTAGGGGCAGATGAATAATTGTCATAAAACTGCAATATTCATTGGCTCATTAAAGCTTAATTTTTTCACTTATGGAAAATCTTTGCTGCTTGTTTGTCGGCATAGGTCCAAAGTTCATGTGTAAAACGTTTCGTGCAGATTACTCAAAAATCCCAGGAGGAGATAGGTTTTAACTGTTTTTCATATAATTCAAAATGGTGGGAGATCTAAAGGTCAGAGGTCAAAAGTCAGAGTGTGAAAGTTGTTGATCATGAGTAGACGCATAATGTATATTGAAGTTTCATGGCTGTAGGTCAAACAGGGCATGAGTTGTACCTGTTCAAAGTTGGCATTTTGCTATAGCGCCACCTTTTGACGAAAGATTGTGAGAATTATTTCTTGATAGTTTTTCATGACCATCTACCATATGGCCAAGTTTCGTAAAAAGCGTATGCACGGTTCAGCCAGAACTGCGAAAAGTGGCAGAAGAAAAAAGAGGGGAACATTAAAACAGGTCCAGAGCTGAGCTCTGGCCCCGTAATAAACACTATACTAATAAAATCCTAACTAACACACAAAGCAATTTACACAACAACTATAAAATCATTTATAAAGTTGTGCAAATTACGCAAGGCTTTTGTCACAGGGTTTCACTTAGCAGGGTTCTATGCAACCATTACTTCATCATAAAGTGCGGTGCCAATAAAGTGCTCTGGATACTCAACACAGTTCGTTCAAGGGGAAATGCTGCATGTCCATATATGGGGGTGGATAGGAAGAGGATTTTAGGCCAGTCGTCTTTGTCTTCTTGTCTTCTTGTCTCCGTCTGCAATTATAGAAATCTAGACCAGTTCACTGTGCATTTACAAGGTACATTCGCGTCTTCTCAGGTCGTGGGTATACAAGGATAAACGTTGCATGGACCGGTACTTGCTCACAGCCAGGCTTTTACACCTGGCGCTGAGTTGGTTGCGTGCGCAACGTTATCGCCACTTTCCGTCTCAGCGCTCCTTTTATGGTCTGGTCTGGTCTCATATGGTCATCCGTTTATGGTCTGGTCTCGCTCTCTGCCTCCCCTTCGGTTCAATCGCTTTCTCCTTCTGTTCTCGTAGGTAGACACACCTCGGCTCACAACTCCCAGGTGTCTGGTGTGAATACACTCACGTATTCCTTCTTCTGCTCCGTGTCTCTGCACACAACCTCCCCTGCTGCTGTCCTTCTCCCTCTGACACCTTGGTTTCTCTTGGCTCTGCTTCTCCCTTCAAACTGTCCCGCCTCCTCTTTTGTACCTGTCAAAACCACACCTCTCTCCTTTCTCATTTGTCCGTGGTGACATAGCGTCTGGCGACATTGGCCATGACCGTGTCCTTGGGCGTGACCTCGTGACCACCTTCAGCCACTGACTGTCTTGGGGTTGAAATAGACTAAGGGACCGGGGGGAAAACAATTGTAGAACGACAGTGCAATAATATGGTTGTACAAAAAACAATAAGATGGTGGTGTTAAGTGAATAATAAATATACATTAAGCACCAATAAAATAATTACAAAAGTTTTAAGAAACCCCCGTTTCAACCTTGTCACATATGCATATATATATATATATATATATATATATATATATATATATATATATATATATACACACACACTCCCTGGGTGCCAGAGCAGCACCTCTGCCCCAATGTTTTCAGATCGGCATGTTATAGTGCCACCAGGAGGCCAATATTTGCAAAACACATATTTTCATATTACTCCTACAAATTGTATCCATACATCACACAAATCGGTACACATTATCTCTATAGTCAAGTGATCAAGACCGATCTGTCCGATTTTTCATATTCCATCCTGATTGGCTAAGATTGGAATCCAAAGTTTGTAGGATTGGTCCGTTTTGAACAAAATGCCTCAAATCACGAACGCAGTGTGCGATTTCCGAGAATGTTTTCACGCACATTCCCACTAGGCAGGAGGAGGAAGAAATGTCACTTGAATTTTTGCAAAACACTTTTTTATATTACTCCTACAAATGTTGTCCAATCATCCCGCAAATCGGTACACATTATCTGTTATCTCTAGTCAAGTGATCAAGACGGATCCGTCTGATTTTTTATATTCCATCCTGATTGGCGAATTCCGGAAGCCGTTTCGATTGATTGATTGAATATTTTATTAGACAGAAATGTAAAAACAGCACGAGTACAGTCAAACACGGTGTCTAAAAGGATAACACCAAAAAAGTCCTTGCGGTCTTGTTTCCATTGGGGTCCTAGGTATTCATTTCATCAACATATAAAAATAGCACCAAACATTTAATAACATCACAGCATATAAAACACTATATGTACAGAGCAGAAAAGAATACATTTTCAGGGCTGTTTTAAAGTCGGTAGCAACTAACTAACGAGTGTGTCTCCCACACAGGGACATCCTGGGCCATGCAGAGCTGTGTTCTCACATAGACACACACACACTGGGAACACTGGTTCCTCCTGCGGACCACACACAACTGGAGGAGCAGTACCGTACACACAAACAGGTACACACCTCCTCTCCTCTCCTCGCCTCGCCTCGCCTCGGTTGTGGATCTTCAATATAGCTTGTATTCAGTGGTGGTCGCGATACGACGCATTGTGAGCTTGTAGATCTGCTATTTTCAAATGGTCGATATACATATAGGGCTGAAGTGGTAGTGTGTTTTGCGATAATAATCAGGCAAGTCTTAAAAGTAACTAGAAACTAAAGTTTTCAAATAATTGTAGTGGATAAAAGTATAATATTTGCCTGTGAGACGTAGTGGAGTAGAAGTAAAAGTACTGAAAATTGGAAATACTCCAGTAAAGTAAAAATTGTACTTAAGTACAGTACTCAAGTTAGGTTACATGAGCATAGTGTAAGCCTTATCATATCCCCATGGGTCTTCTCTTTCCCATGCATTCTTTGATTATTACGACACACATCCTGTTATGTTCTTCATATATTCATCAAGTCATTGTTGTTGTTGTTTGCACTTTACTGCACAATATTCTGCTCAATCATGGTGACTAAAAACCCCATAACAATGTGAAACTTGGAGATTTAGCAATGATATACAGCAGTGGTTTTCAACCAGTGGTCCGGGGACCACCAGTGGTCCTTGAGGGAGTACCAGGGGGTCCCCAGCAAAATTAGTTAATAGCGTCACAATAATTTTTAACCTCTTAGCTTTGGCTATTCAAAAATAGCTCGTAAAAAAAGCTCAGCTATGAGCTTGTATTTTTGAAAAACCTTGAAAAAGTGTGCATATCTTTCAATATTCATATTTTTTTTAAGCGAAAATTAACTGATATCTTTGCTTCTGGGGGTCCCTGGCACAAAACATTTTCAAATGGGGGTCCGCGGCCAAATGTATATCAATTTAGGGGTCCTTGGCATGAAAAAGGTTGAAAACCACTGATATACAGTATATGGTACTGTACATACGGCATATTGCTGTTGGGCAGAAACCTTGTATCTTCATATTTTCATATTCTTTCCCGTAAATTAATGCTCGACATCATACTACAGTGTCACACAAAAGAGGCAAAAAACATTGCCGATCTACAAGCTCACGACACGTCGCGATGAGACACGTTGTGAGCTTGTAGATCCACAATTTTGTATCTTTAAGTGACAAAAGGTTATGTGTGTCTGTGGGTTCTATACACGTTGAACCAATAAAAAGTATTAACAAGAGCTTTGTGACTAAATAATAACCATTGGATCCATTGGAACACAGGTTCTTTGTTTTCCCATTTCCTGAGTTGCTGTTAATGGAGCCTTAAGGGTCCATTTGGTTCCGTTTGAACACTCTCAGAGTTACACAAATACACACCCATACAATATGCCTCAAAGATGCTAAAGTCCTGTATTCAACTTTTTACTTGATTTGAAGTGGAAAGATTTTGGCATCAAAGTACAGTCAAAATACCAAATACAAAATTATTCATTATGCATAACGTCCCATTTCACAAGCTACAGTTTCGGACATGGATATACACTGTATGTAATGTCAGTGGTGGAAAGTACTCAAGTACTGTATACTTCCAATTGTCCATATTTTTTACTTCTACTCCACTATATCAGAGAGAAATATTGTACTTCTTACTCCACTACAATTATTTGAAAACCTTGATCTCCCTTATATCTCTGTTCTACCTGAAAATGTGTATGATTCCTCTCCTCCCCTCCCCTCCCCTCCCCTCTCCTCCCCTCCCCTCTCCTCCCCTCTCCTCTCCTCTCCTCCCCTCCTCTCCTCTCCTCTCCTCTCCTCTCCTCTCCTCTCCTCTCCTCTCCTCTCCTCTCCTCTCCTCTCCTCTCCTCTCCTCTCCCCTCCCCTCCCCTCCCCTCCCCTCTCCTCTCCTCTCCTCTCATTCAGGACAAGGTGAACAGCTGGGTTTCCACGGCTCTGAAACAGGAAGTGGAGCATTGGCAGAGTGGGCGGAGTCCTGAGATGATTGACAGCTACTGTTTCAGCCCTCTGGCAGTCCTCGTTCTGGAGGTACATCATCATATTTGACTACTTTCCTTCTCAGAAGGTTTTCAAACCACATGCATGCTATGTTTGTGCTCCACATGTGTTCATAAAGGACACATATGTATCAACTGTCAACAAACATCTCGCTCTCTCTCTCTCTCTCTCTCTCTCTCTCTCTCTCTCTCTCTCTCTCTCTCTCAGCCCTACTGTACAGCTAGGTGTTTAGAGTGATAGTAGGAGTTGAACAGGTTGACATGTGAGCTGCAGGTCATTCATAGCGTAACAGTATCACAGAGGACCCCACCCTGCTGCCGTTCTAAAGTTTGACCCCATGTGACCATGTGTTACAATGACACAATGAAAGCAACGCGCACGCACGCACGCACGCACGCACGTGTGCGTACGCACACACACACACACACACACAACACACACACACACACACACACACAATGTTTTACAATGACACAATGAATACACAGTCACACCTGCACTGCGTCTCTCACCATGCCAACAACACATGAAGTTCAGTAATTATTTTTTTCATTTTGAGGACCCCAGTTTGGTATGCACCAGGCCAGGGTTTACAGTTTGATATGCACTAGGCCAGTGTTTTAACCTTTTAACAAAAACCTTTTTGTTTTAATAACCTTTAATGCTCAGACGTCAAGATGAAAGTTTAGAAATCATATAGTTTCATCATAACTGTAGAAGGCAGAAGAGATTAGTTTTTAATGGTTGTTTAATATGCTATTTAATGGCGTGACTGTCATATTGTTAAACTGGTTTCCCCATTTAGTTCTTGTCCAGTGAACAGACAGTTTGTCTCTGTAGGACAAGTCATGTCAAGTATTTATATAACACTATGTCATATGACTGGACAAGTTATTACATTAAAACTACAAGTTATATAAGAGAATAATAGTAACAATACTGATTCTAAAATATAAGTTCCAGACCAGAAAGACAGTATTGTTTGTATGTATTGTTTGACAGACAGACAGAGAGACAGACAGACAGACAGACAGACAGACAGACAGACAGACCATGTTGTACTTATTTCATGTCAAGGACCCCCAAATCAGTGTGTATTTTGCCACGGACCCCCTCTTGAAAAGATGCTTTGAAAATAAATATCAAATAAACATCTGGTGTATTGGGTTATATTGGTGATTTTGATGTTGAATTGACGCATTTAGCTGGGGACCCCCTGGAACCCCCTCAAGGTCCCGGGGACCCCCTGGAACCCCCCCTCAAGGACCCCACATTGAGAACCACTGATCTAAATGGCTGGGAGCCTAAGTTGCCAACTTGCTGATCAACAGCAAGTTGACACTCACACTCGACCCCCCACAAATTGATAATACAGACCGAACACAACACATCCGTAGGCCATAGCTACAGTACAGCGCTACACACTGGCCTCTCCCAACTGGAGAACAGCTCCTATGTGAGAATGCTGTTAGACTACTAACAGTTTAGCATTCAACAGCATAAATAGTCCCCCTGGCAGGCAGACAGGCTGGTAAAGAGCCCCCCCCCCCCCCTTCAGACAACTGGACTCATGAATGAGCCAAAGCAATGCCTGGGCAATGGCCAACCTTTATTTATTCTCGAAAGACATGGGGGGTTGCCCTCATTTGCAGTGTCGTCGTCTCAGTGCAGTTTCCTTTTCACATCAATATTCATATCAATGATAAAACAAAACAAAACAATACGGAAACAAAACAGAACAGAAACTTTCCCTGTGTCCCTGTATAACAGTGCAGTACTTTTGTAACCTTTTTAACTAAATCAAACAGTGATTAAAGGGATACTTCACTTTCACATAAAATAAACATTACAAATAAATATAAAAGAAAAATGAAAGAAGTTATGGCAAAATAAAGGCCCCCTCACACATTAGTAGGACACTCTAATGCGTGAGGGGGCCGTGATTTTTCCATTACTTTTTTCATTTATTTTTAATATATTTTTTAAATGTTTATTTTATGTGAAAGTGAAGTATCCCTTTAACTTTTGTTTTTAAATATACCTAGTATAGAGTCTTTCACTATATTTTTCACAATAACCATTCCATATCAATGTGTTTTGACAACTTCTCTAAACACGACCAGGTGCTCACATAGAGAACCGAGTGGTTCAAAGTAGTTCAAAGTGTCACAGGTGCTCGTGGAAAGAAAACAGAGGATCCGGGCACGCATTAGTAGAAGAAGGAAACGGCCGTTATTAAAACAAGGCAAACGGCAACATGTTTTGACCACCAACAGCTCTTCATCAGGGCGCCGTGCTGTTGTTATCCTATTGGCTCATCAGCCAGCGAGGACTCAACACTGTTGCTCCAATCTGCACCAAACTTGGCACACTTTTTCAGGGGTCTGCCAAGACAACAGTCTGTATTGGACAGTGGTGGAAAAAGTACTCAAATGTTTTACTTAAGTAAAAGTATCAATACTGCAATGTAGAAGTACTCTGTTACAAGTACAAGTCCGGAATTCAAAATTTACTTGAGTAAAAGCACAAAAGTATTGGTATCAAAATGTACTTTAAGTACCAAAAGTAAAAGTACTAAAAGGTTTGAAAATAGCAGATCTACAAGCTCACAACGTGTCGCGATGCAACGCGTTGTGAGCTTGTAGCTTGTAGAATTTCAAATAGCATAGGTATAAAATAGGGCTAAAGTGGTTAATGTATGTTTTATAATGTAATAATTTATATCTGCAAAGTAACTAGTAGTAACTAAAGTTTTCAAATAATTGTAGTGGAGTAAAAGTACAATATTTGCCTCTGAGATGTAGTGGAGTGGAAGTAAAAGTAAAAAAAAAATTAAATACTCCAGTAAAGTAAAAATACAATACAATCAAATTTGTACTTAAGTACTGTGTACTTGAGTAAATGTACTTAGTTACTTTACACCACTGCTGCCAAGACAACAGTCTGTAGCAACTGGTGCAACTGTGTGCTGTGTCTGTACCAAGAAACAGTGTTTCTTGGTACAGACAGTGTTTCAGTGTCACAATGTGTGCAAATCTTTGAATATATTTTAAAGCAAACCTTTTTAGCTCAAATCTTTAAGAATCGGCCTCAGGTCTTAATGGGTTAACACTTCAAATGGCCATAACTCAGTAACCATTGCTCTGATCAGCGCAATACATGCAGGACTTGATTGTCATCGGTTTGTACTTAATTATTGACTATCAATATTATATCAACTATATCAAACTTTGATTGATGTTTGCACCCCTAATGTGTCTCTCCAGGCTGTGAACAGCTCAGTGACTGAGGCCAGGTGTGTTCTCAGAGAGCAGAGCCACACACACAGGATCACTGCACAACTACACTGCTTCCTGATGAGGTAATATGCTGCTATCTACACTGTCCACTGTTTACTACATACATAGACAGATAGAATTTCCTTATATTTTTTTTATCCCACGATTTTGCAACCCTTTTTCACCCAGTGCCAATTGTCTATCTAAGTAATCCTGGGCGCTACACTCCCCCTGCCAGCCTAGGGAGCCCAGAGCCGAGCTCATGCCTCCTTCAATGCATGAGAGCAAACTGACCTTCTTATCACCTGACAGGGGGAGTTTCCCCGGTAGGACGTAATGCGTGGAAGGAACACGTTATTGATTATTCCAACCAGTTCCTTTCCCCTCCATCAGGTCACAGGTGCCCCAGCTATATCTTATCTAAGGTACTAGTGTAAATATGTAGATAACTTGTTTGGTTTTTCTTTGTTCTCTAGTTTGATCACCTTTTCCACTGCCCCCCCCCCCCCCCCCCTCTCTCTTCTTCCTCCCCTTCTTCTTTCTATGGAAATAACGTTACGATGGGAACTATGCACGAAAATGAATTTCACCCACCTTGGGTGAAATTGTGCCCTAAGTCGCTTTACATAAAGACAAGGAAGAAACCAACTTTATGAACACATTGTGTGCCAGAGGTTTATTAAAATAGGGTACGTTCAGCGCTTACGTTGATATGTTTCGTGCTGTAGAAGCCCCGACGCGGAAGTGCATGTAAACAAAGCGTGCGTGCGAGACGGCGGAGGGTCCCGACTAACGCCTGGAACAATAATATTTCTAACGTGATCCTCCATTGCAGAGTGATCCACCACGTTAAAAAGAAATGGAGATATTAAGCTTTTAGTCAAGGAGTTAACATTGGAGCGGCCGAGCGGAAGCATTTTTGACATGGATCGACATCCGGCCTCTCCTTCTCAGAGACTCCTTGGATGATCCCAAAGTCTCGTTAGAGCGCCCCACGTGGGCCCCACGTATATTAAAAAAGAAATGGGCCGAAAACGGTCCGGACCGTTTATGGCACATGACGCATGGCTTCTCAAAAACGGTCCGGACCGTTTATGGCACTCAATATGATAAGAAAAACAAAACAAAACGATAAAAGATAAGTGCTAGATTAAAAAGATAAAAGGTTAAGCATGGGTTGGGGAGACATCATGTCCATACAACACTGTACTATTTTCAACGTGTTAATAAAGTATTCTATCTATAGGGGGCACGGTGGTGCAGTCGGTAGTGCTGTCGTCTCACAGCTAGAAGGTCCTGGGTTCGATTCCCGACGGGAACGCTAGGGGCGTGTTCTCTCCTCTGCCTCTACCCTAGGTGGGGTTGGCGAAAGGGCATTTCTGTGTAGAGTTTGCATGTTCTCCCCGTGTCCCCTAGGGTAGATGGAGGGGAAAGGAACTGGTTGGAATAACGTGTTCCTTCCACGCGCTACGTCCTACCGGGGAAACTCCCCCCTGTCAGGTGATAAGAAGTGGCCTGCTCAGTCCTATTGTATCTATCTATCTATCTATCTATCTATCTATCTATCAATCAAACAATAAAGATGGGGTAACGTATAGTGTCCAATTTGGTGGCCAGTTGCTTCAAACCAGATACTGTGTAAACAACATCCCTAAATATAAAAAAACTAAAACAAACCTGCATCAATGTTATCCCCGTGACATCATTATTACTGTGTTTCTAGTTGCAGATTGCATGTGTGTTGCTGATCATGTATACACACATCAATAAGATGTAACATGTGTGAATGTGTTTCAGTTATAAGAGTCGTCTGGAAGAGTTTGTGAGAGAAAAACATCCAAACTGTCACAATGTGATGAAAGCAAACCTGGTCTGTGTCAAACAATTCAGGTAATAACGCGGTCACGTTCACGCACGCACGCACGCACGCACGCACGCACGCACGCACGCACGCACGCACGCACACACGCACACACACACACACAGACAGACACATATATATTGGATGTGATTTCTCCATCGCAACTCTTTCTCATCAAGCAAAGTAATCCAAACTATTTGCGTACTGCTTTTTGTCTCCGCCAGGCCGAAAGGCATGGCGGGAGAGTATGTTTTGCCCCCTGTCCGTCCGTCCGTCCTTCCGTGTGTCCATCCGTCCGTCCGTCCGTCCGTCCTTCTGTCTGTGAGCAGCTAATCTCCGCCACCGTTGGCCAGTTCACTGTGAAACTGTGCACACACACTCCCTGGATGCCACAGCAGAACCTCTGCCCCACATTTTTCAGATCAGCCTGTCATAGCGCCACCATGAGGCCGACTTTTGCAAAACATTTTTGGATATTACTCCTACAGATTTGGTCCAAACAACACGCAAATCGGTACACAGTATCTCTATAGTCATGTGATCAACACGGATCTGTCCGATTTTCCATATGCCATCCTGATTTGGATTGTCTTCCAAAGTTTGCAGGATTGGTTCATTTTTAACAAACGCAGCATGGGATTTCCGTGAAATTTTTCACGGAGATTCCCACTTGGCCCAGGAAGAAATACCACTTGAAAACTTTCAAATCAGCCTCATGGTGGCGCTATAACAGGCCGATTCACGTTTTTACCTATAACTGCACCGATCTGCGTGAAACTTTGCACGCACACTCCCTAGAAGCCAAGGAAAAACACACACACACACACACACACACACACACACACAGTGTATTTATAAATCATTTTAAGAGTGATTGAACAATTGTCTGTCTGTCTGTCTGTCTGTCTGTCTGTACAGAGACTACGTGGAGCAGCAGGCGGCTGTCTGTCTGCCGGAGGAGGTGAAGACAAACTGTCTCACTGCTCTGTCTGAGCTGGAAGACTGTTGCTATGGATACTTCACCTGTCCCATCCACCTGGAGCTAAAGGTCACTGCGCCCGTCTGTCTCTCATTCCTATACGTCTTATCTGCCTCCGGAGTCCCACAAGGCTCTGAGCTTGGACCATTATTATTCACCTTATATGTCGACGCTGTCGCGTGGAAACCTTGTACGTCCAAAACTGTTACTTTTCAGGAAATGGGATTTTTAATTCCCTGTGTTCCAATGGATCCAGTCACAAGAACAATGGTTCTCAAAAATAGCAGATCTACAAGCTCACAGTATGTCACTTTGTGCGTCTCTGCGAGGCTTGTGCATCTGCTATTTTTGAACATTTTAGAAAAATCGTGAAAGTGTTTGAAAAAATGTATTTAATAATACATTTCGATTTTTTTTTTTATTAATCTTTTCTGGCGGTCCCTGGCACAACACATTTTCTGGGCCAAATACAGTATCATTTTGGGGGTAACATCTCAGAGGTAAATATTATACTTTTATTCCACTACAATTATTTGAAAACTACAAAGTTACTAGTTACTTTGCAGATATAAATTATTGTATTTCTAAACACACATGAACCACTTTAGCCCTATTTTATACATAGGCTATTTGAACATAGCTGATCTACAAGCTCACAATGTGTCGCACCGCGACTTGTAGATCTGCTATTTTCAAACAT
>NC_137616.1:1310000-1335000 GCF_963280865.1 Gymnoscopelus braueri | reverse complement strand
ACGCTGGCCAGAGACTACCCTGACCTCAGGTCTGTCTGTCTGTCTGTCTGTCTGTCTGTCTGTCTGTCTGTGTTTTACTGAAGTAAAAGTATCAATACTGTATACTGCAAAGTACTCTGTTACAAGTAAAAGTCTGGAATAAAAAATTTACTTGAGTAAAAGTACAAAAGTATTGGTGTCAAAATGTACTTAAAGTACCAAAAGTAAAAGTACTAAAATGTTTGAAAATAGCAGATCTACAAGCTCACAATGCGTCGCGATGCGGCGCGTTGTGAGCTTGTAGATCGGCTATTTTCAAATAGCATAGGTATAACAGGTATTAAAGTGGCTAAAGTATGTTTTAACAGTAACAGTTTATATCTGCAAAGTAACTAGTAACTAAAATTTCAAATAATTGTAGTGGAGTAAAAGTACAATATTTGCCTCTGAGATGTAGTGGAGTAGAAGTAAAAGTACTGAAAATTGGAAATACTCCAGTAAAGTAAAAATACCTCAACATTGTACTTAAGTACAGTACTTGAGTAAATGCACTTTACACCACTGGTTACTATGTATCATTGTCTTGTCCATTGTTGCAGTGCTCGTCACGTGTCGGCGCTCCTGTCCATCAAAAGCACCCTGTCCTCCGCTGACCTCAGATCCATCAAACTCAGTGTGGAGGAGATCCGCCCATCGCTCTGCTCCACCAATCACAGCCTGCCGTTCTTCTCCAAAGTCACGGTCAAATAAGGGACGGGCATCAAAACATGAAGACACACAGCATGATCTGCCTGCCCGTCTGTCTGTCTGTCTGTCTGTCTGTCTGTCTGTCTGTCTGTCTGTCTGTCTGTCTGTCTGTCTCCAAATTATGAACTGTGCTTATTAGAGCATCCTCAGATTTACTGTAGGGATTAAGTACCATACTTTGTTACAGTACTTAACCACCTCAGCCCTATGTATTGTACTTCATCACACGATGAACAGCGGAAATAGCAGATCTACAAGCTCATCACACATAGCAAAAGATGTGAATGATGGCTATAATGGCGTGTCCCAAATAGGGTTTCTGGTTTAGCTGTTTACTATGAAAAGCACTTTGTACTTTTGCTTTTGATACTTGAGTACATTTAATGTGAGCTACTTTAAAGGAGTGTTCACCCAAAAGATGATTTATTTTCTGTCAATTACACGCCCCATGAAGCCTTGAATTTTCCGAGATTTCTTAGTTTTTGTCGCATTCCTAAGCCAATAATTTGATGAAGATTTTATCAAATTATTGGCTTAGGAATGTAACAAAACAATCTCCATGAATTCAAGGCTTCATGGGGTGTGTAATTGATAGAAAATAAGTCATTTTAGGGGTGAACAACTTTTTGGGGGGTTTTATGACCTCAATTACACCCCAAAAAACGGAACTTTGAACATTCAGTGGATTTTCTGTGGTCTGGGGTTTTTCAGTTAAAACTTTTTATACACGTTTGAAGGACCATGACAAAGCCTTTTGATGGGTTGTAAAACTGAATGTCATGAAACCTTTAAGTGATATGACTATGGCTTTTACTGGAGTCACTTTCAAGTAATATATATTTACTTTTACTCATGTAAGACTTTCAAGTTCCCCTGTCCCTACAGAGCAGAACATATGTTGTGACGTAACGTGTTCATCTATGTATCAACATGAATCAGCATTATCATTCTTACTGTTTCATTGTATTGTGTTATTTCATATGTATTGCTGGTTCTGTTAGAGTTTTTACTGTATTGTTTAGTGTCTGGGTAGCCAACCCGATCGCCAGAGGAAACGTTCTCATTGAACGTTTTTCAAATTCCGTGCATAGACAACTGGAAAACCCGAAAATCCGTGCATAGCCGCCTCGCATCTCCCCCATTGTGACTAAACCATTTAGGAGGCGCACAGTCTCAAGGGAACTGTCGCCACGTAAGGGACCACCGAGTGAGCTAAAGCGAGCGAGTTGCCGTCCCGAACGTTGCGACGTTCCCTTGAGCCTACTCAGCGCTGTTTGAGTTACGTACCGATTGGCACAGAATCGTACATTTTGTTGTGGGGACTGCTCTGCTTCCGGGTTTTTCCGGGTTGCAACTGGTTACGCCCACCGTGGGACTCGCCGTACATATGCACGGATTTTCGGGGTTTTTAGGTGACTATGCACGGAATGACGTGAACTGGATCCGTGCAATGTATACTAAATTATTTGGCGATCAGGCTGGGGTAGCTTAGTTAATAGGATAGGATAGAAAACCATTTAAGCATTTAAATTCAATCTTAAGACCCATGCTTTCAGTTCTATCTCCTTGATTTTTACTTTCATTCTATCAGTTTACTGTGAGTTACTAGTTGCCACAATTTTCAAATGCTTCCATCATACAGTCTGGAGATTGGAAGCTCTGAAAATGATCAAGCGATAAATCGGATGTGACGCCTCTTCCCCGCTTCCGTTTCGTCTTTACTGTCGCGCAAATGTATCCTGATATAAATCAAAATCATTGAAGCATATATAGCTTGCTGCGTAGCAAAACTTTAAATTCAAAAATTAAATATATTTTTGTGAACGGAAATAACGAACAGATGACGGATTTCGGGAGGTGTAGTTCCAGAGTCCAGACTCTATAGCATTCAGAGATTGAGGAATAGTTATCTGGCTACATGAGACTACTTCGTCTGCTTTATTAATGACTATCATGTTGTTGATAAGGCTGTCTCTCACGATCATGAAATGTTACTTGACGATTAATTGCTGTACAATTAATAGCAATTTAATTGTGTTTTTGACATTTTAAAAATTGACAAAAAAAGCATGGGCAGATATGACAAATAACCTAAATATGCAAATGTAATACTTTCCAATAGCAGATCGACAAGCTTGTGAGCTTGTTTGTTTTGAAAATGTTGGACCTGTAAAAGTATCTCAAATAATTGTGCTCAGGGCGTTCATATAATGATTGTGCATGCAGGCCTCGTTGTTGCTGGTCATCCTTGATTGGAAAGCACTTTTGGTCAGCTGCTGTTGCTTTTAAATCTGCTATATAAATTAATCTTGATTTTACCCCTAAAAATATAACGAAATAGAAAATAAAATAATATCAAATCAAAGTCCCAGGCTTATTTTGAGATTATGGCTGCAAGTTTGGGTTTGATGCTCATTAGGAAAGGTTGCTTTAATTGTTAAGAGATGCTTAGTTCTATCCCTGAAGGCCTGACGACAAACACATGGCTGACAAATTCCTGGAATTCCCATCTGACTGCCAGGAGTGGGAGTCGGATGGGCACAGCCCCACACATCTCTACCATTACATCTGGGACCCAGCCCGGAGCAGTGTTGCCAGATTTTGTGAGAGAAATGAGCAACCAGGTCTAAGAAAACAACCCCCAAAGGAGGCCACTAGGCCAAATGAGCACTTTAAGCCTAGGTACTGTATACATCGGCTATTTGAAAATAGCCAATCTACAAGCTTGTAGATCTGCTATTTTCTAAATAATCTAGAAATAAAATGTGGAATATTTGGATGATTTTTGAAACATTCTGACAATACAAATCTGGTACGGAGCTCCCTGGCACAAAACATTTTCAGATGGGGGTTAGAGACAAACACATATTAATTTGGGGGTCCATGACATGAAAATATTTGAGAACCACTGGTTAAAATAATAATTTAAAACTTAAGTCCAAATAAGCAACTACACACACACTAATAAGCAACTGCAACTTAACAATTAAGCCCAAAAAAACGCAAGCAACATAAAGAGAAGCCCAAAGTCGCTTCTAATAAGCAGACATGGCAACACTGCCTGGGAGACGGAGTTGAAGGAGATCTGCCACATGGACCCTGCTGAACCGCCTACTGCTGGCTGCTTCAAATCATCTTTGAAGAAGTGGGGCTTGTTGGACTCAAATGTACTCAAATGTTTTACTAAGTAAAAATAGCAATACCACATTATAAAAATACTCTGTTAGGGCGCGCTCTCACCAAAAGTTGGCTGGCCGCTGTTAAACGCAGGTTGTGCACGGCCACAGTTTTTTGCAGCCAGCGGATTCTAAAAAACGGGAGTGACGCGCCTGTCACTCACTTTCAGGACCCTCCCCATAGCCCGCACCGCCTGCTGCCTTGAGCCATAGATATAGAAACCTAGATACCTCATTGGCCTCTGCAGTTCATTGTAATGACTGGTCTCTCAATACAAGGCTCTTCCGGGGGCTGTTTGACTACTGACCAATCACATCACGTTAACTACTGGCCAATCACAGCGCGTCTAACTGACTAGTTGCTGCGCGGCTGCCTCTTAAGAAAAGACCCACCCCACCTGCCTCTGATTGGCTTACCGAACGCCCCCTTCTGTGACGCACACGGAAGTTTCCAGCTTGCCCCCGGAAGCATAGAGGAAGCGGAAGTGCGTCCGAGATGCCGACGCTTCAGAGCCAGAGGAGGCGTCTACCTTTATATGTCTATGGCCTTGAGCACCATGGTGCTTCCTGAGTCTTGGGACGGTCCGCCTTCGACTCACCCGATTGGACAGAGGGAGAAAATCAGCTCCTGCCTCCAGCAGTTTTATGCTTCCAATGGACAAGTCGCGTAGAGCAGATAAACGCAAGGTCTGCGCGACAAGCGGGAAAATCCGCTCTTGCGTGAATCCACACATTTACATTGACAATGCATTGGCAGATTCTGCCCCAGAGGTAGCCATGGTTCACATGACGCTTGTATACAAGCGTCATGGTGCCGAGTCCCCCTGGTCTAAAGTTGTGTTCGATTTTTTCACATTGCCATCTCTCACATAAACATAAACGTTCAGATTTCAAATATAAAGTGCTTACCACCTAGCCACGGATGTTACAAGGCGACGCGAACCGCGATAAGTACTCGTATCTCCCATATTGTTCAATAAAAAGCATTTTAATCCCATCGCCGGCCATTTTCTTTTTTCTTTTTGTAATGTATCAGAGTGCAATACACCTCCCAACCATTAGTGTCGCATGGTTGGAAGCATCAGAGAAAATTTGGAGAAAATGGCCGGCGATCGGACTAAAATGCTTTTTATTGAACAATACGGGAGTTACGGGTACTTATCGCGGTTCGCGTCGCCTTGTAACATCCGTGGCTCGGTGGTAAGCACTTTATATTTGAAATCTGAACGTTTATGTTTATGTGAGAGATGGCAATGTGAAAAAATCGAACACAACTTTAGACCAGGGGGACTCGGCACCATGACTGTCATGGTATGACAGTCATGTTTCAGGGCTACCCCAGAGGTAAAATAAAAGTGCGGTGAGAGCGCGCCCTTACAAATAAAAGCCCTGTGTTCAAAATGTTACTTGAGTAAAAGTACAAAAGTATTGGCATTAAAATATACTTAAAGTACCAAAAGTAAAAGTACTACATGTTTGAAAATAGCACAGTGTGAGCTCGTAGATCTGCCATTTTCAAATAGCCTATGTATACAATATGGCTAAAGTGGTTAATGTATGTTTTATAACGTAATAATTTAATCTGCAAAGTAACTAGTAACTAAAGTTTTCAAATAATTGTAGTGGAGTAAAAGTACAATATTTTCCTTTGAGATGTAGTGGAAGTAAAAGTATTGAAAATTGGAAATACTCCAGTAAAGTAAAAATACCTCAAAATTGTACTTAAGTACAGTACTTGAGTAAATGTACTTAGTTACTTTACACCACTGCACAGGGGATGGCAATTGCCACCCTAAAGGCGGTTACACACCGGCGAATATGCGAATATACGCAAAATTCTGACTCGTTCCGAATAATTAAAAGACGCTTTTTCGCTTAGCTTTTTCGCTCCATGTACGCTTGCATTGACTTTATAAGGTTTTTTTTTTAAACGTATTATTCGCATGAAAAAATCGCCCCGGTGTGTAAGGACCTATAGTGTTCACATTTAACCTCAAATTCATTCATTTTATGCATATTTTACCCAAGTTTGATTTTCTTTTTTGGAGATTAATCTTATTTCAGGTCAATGCTGAGTGTATCTCAATCCATGACCATCCATCTACATTTGACATGTTATAGATATGTGTGTTTTTTGTTTGCAACCATACATTTATTAATCATTTTCAACCTGGCATCCCCTATTTTGGGCGTGTCATTATAGGAAATGGGGCTTAAGTGGTAACTTATGTTTGCCTCCCCCTATTTCTCTTTGAACTGACGCCTGTGCATCATGTGAGTGCAGAGAGCTTGAGCAGACTGGTCTATGTCTTCTTCCAAGTGGGACCAGAGAGGAGGGGCGTGGCTACACGCCATTGAGCTGGGGAAGAAGAACTTTCATTTTGACGCCCCTTTCATTTTCTCTTCTTGTGTCTGAAAGGGATTGGTTCATTTTCTAACTCTCCTTTAATGTGGCTGCAGGGCCTGAGGAGGCGTATGTATTCATGCAGAGCCGGCCCTTCCATTAGGCAGAGTAGGCCTAGATCTGTAAAAAAAAAAAAATTGAAAAATATTGTGTTAATGTCTCTGTACTGTTTTATAGAACACATCATCACCATCTGTTTTTACGTCTGGAGACCCCTGTCCAGGACAGGCTTCAGACACGCCTACTAATGAGACTTGGTTCTGAACCCATTTGATTTGGCGTTAGGAACCCGTTGCGACCGCATGCCTTGCTGACGTCGGCCCCAGGCAGTAAAAATAACTCTCGAATTTGCTCGTTTGTAAGTATTTGAAAAACTAAAAGTTAGGTGCGCCCCATCAATGCACCCCTCTCTTTCATACGTTTTTGGTTTCGCCCAGCCATGTGTATCCAGACGGCTCTGCTTTCAGTTTCAACAGTGTGGCAAAATCAGAGTAAAATTAACTTTGAGGATTTTTACTGTGTTCTACCTTCTCGGTTTTTCACTCTCTATGGCAACACGGAGGATGTACAGTATAGACAGGTTTCTTGTTTACAAACATTAGTGAGTGTGTGCTCATTGTGACAGAGGTCTTTTAACTCCAGTTGGTTGCCTAGTTCTGGTCCACGTTAGAGTTCTCCTTGTAACGCTATGGACCACGCTAGTTGCCTCCCATTTCCTCTCTCTCTCCCTCTCATAAATCTCATAACGTCACAGATGCAAATAAACATAGTGTTACATGAAACAGGTGCAGTCACTATGTAGTGTGTCCTCAAGAAGCACCCTAAATGTCTCTATTGAGACCAATCGCACCAATTTCAGAGAGTCCTGAAGTTTGTTCCATTTGTGTGGAGCATAATAAATGAAAGCAGTCTTTCCTTGTTTACTGCTCTTACGTGGACTGGTATAGCTAATGTGTGTTTGTGAACTTGTTGAATGTCCAGTTACCTTTGGTTCTAAAAGCGAGGATAGGTACAAAGGAAGCGTACCACACAAGGCCTTATAAATAAATAAAATACAATGTTGCTCTCTACGAACTGCGAGAGATGGCCAACCCACTTTATCATATAAAATACAGTGATGGGTGTGATAATCATCGCCAGTAATAAAACGTAGGGCACTGTGGTAGACTGCTTCAAGAGGCTTCAGTGTGGAGAGTGAAGCATGCATGTACAGCACATCACCATAGTCAAAAACAGACATTACAACAGATTGAACATTACTACCAGTCTTTCTACTGGTAAAAGAAAAACAGAACCTGTTTCTGTAGAGGAAACCAATCGGTCCTCTTAATGTTTTGGTTAGGTTCTCCACATGAACCTTAAATGAGATCTTGGCATCTAGCCAAATGCCCAGGTAATTATAAGATGTGACCAGCTCAATTTGTTCACCTTTAAGAGTGTAAATACCAGTACAGGGATTTATGTTGGGAGACCTAGTAAATACCATGCATTTTGCTTTGCTGGAGTTCAAAACAAGCTTAAAGTGTATTGAGCCCTTTGAAACCTCTCTTGCGTTGTAGCTGTCACAGTGCTATGACCTGGTCTGAAATCTGACTGTTGAGGTTGGAGTATGTTATGTGAGTTCGGGAATGCACGTAGCTGGGAACTGACTAGGGATTCAAGGATCTTGGCTAGACAGCACAATTTTGATATTGGCCGATAGTTATTTAAATCTGACTGATCACCACCTTTATGTAGTAGGAATTGAGCCTTAGGTAAGTGTTAAATAAAAAATATGGGCAAGCGGTGAAGCAATTATACATGCACTAAGATGCAGTAGATATGGGGTAAGATCATCTGCAACCTTTGACTTCTTAGTGCATATTTGTGAAAGTGCAATTCAAACTTCAGAATGTGTTACTGGTCTAAATGAAAAGCATGGAGGGGGCAAGTTGAGTGAGTTGTCAGTGACTGATTCCCCGCCATGATCTGATGGTGCTAGAATGACAAACTGCCTGTCAAATAGATGGCCAGATAATATAAATGCTGGTTAAAAGCATCAACGGCAGGTAAAATCCTTCCTAGGGCACCAAATTGCTCAAGGCCGGCACTGTATTCATGTCATGTTATATGAATGTTGTAATGCATTCATTGTTATCCAATGGCTTAGGCAGGCAATGGTTCTCAACCATTTCACGCCGCGACCCCCCAAAATAATCATGTGAACTGATGTGACCCCCCACCCTGACAAGCACTTGGAATTGTAGAGTTGAGGCATTCCATTCAGTTTGACTCGGTATACACAGATAAATATTGTGAAAGTAGCTGATCTACATGCTTAGATTACTTTCCACCACTGACACACACACACACGCACACGCACACGCACACGCACACGCACACGCACACGCACACACACACACACACACACACACACACACACACACACATGGTAGAGATTATGAACGCCTGTTTGAAACTAAGTTGAGGAATGTTCCGCAGACACACAACAGAGCTGTTTGAGTTGAACTGCAGCTCCGCACTGCAGACAGTTGCTCACAGTTGCTAAGACACATTTATTCCCATTTTCTTAACCACTTGTCTTTAATGCTCTATATTTAGCGAAATTGACCTGAGTTGGCGCTGCGCATTGGTGCGCTCTTTTATCCCTCTACACCACCGTTTCCCATAGTCCGGTGTTTTCGCGCAACATTTTGATAGAATCGTGCACTTTACGAAAAAAGCATGAAATTTGGCACACAGTTAGAGCATGCCATAAGGAACATTTTTGGCTCTAGGGCTTTTAGATTTTTCCCGTGGTAACCATGGCAGCCATTTTCCAAAATGGCCACCACCTATTATGTTATTTTACCAGTAACTGATCAGGTTCTAGACCACCTAGGATCTTGATTCTGGTGACTAATCCTACATTTCCAAGGATGAGGAATACACTGGTACTATTTACAACATGTTCAAATGTGCATGCATTATGCAAAGCATCTCCTGCTGCAGATTTGCCACAGAAGAAGCATCTCTCTGTTAAATGGGGTTCATTTCTAGTGCTCTGACGGGTGAACCTGTGGGTTTCTGGATCATCTGTGCACCAATCGCATCAGTGACACGGTCCTGCAGATTCCTCCTCTACAACATCAGGAGGATTCTCCCCTTCCTCACGGAGAAGGCAGCCCAGGTGCTCATCCAGGCTCTTGTCATCTCCCGCCTGGACTACTGCAACTCCCTCCTTGCTGGTGCTCCGGCATCAGCCATCAGACCTCTGGAGCTTGTTCAGAAAGCTGCGGCTCGTCTGGTGTTCAACCGCCCCAAGTTCTCCCACACAACTATCCTTCTCCGTTCTCTGCACTGGCTCCCCGTAGCGGCTCGCATTCAGTTTAAAACCCTGGTGCTAGCCTATAGGGCAGTGAAAGGATCAGCTCCTTCTTACCTCCGGGCTATGGTCGATGCCTACACCCCTGCCCGACCACTTCGGTCTGCCACCTCGGGGCGACTGATTGCCTCGTCACTCAAGGGTCCTTCTGGTCGATCGACACGGTCACGGCTTTTTTCTGTTCTGGCCCCACAGTGGTGGAATGAACTTCCCACTGATGTCAGGACAGCAGAGTCACTGCCCATCTTTCGCCGCAGGCTGAAAACCCACCTCTTCAGGAAACACTACCCTTCCTCTTTGCCTGGCCTACTTGTTGTTAACTAGTTGTACGAACTCTTGTTTTATTTTTGTATTGTTTTATTGGATCTTGTTTAGTCGATACACTTATTTGTTTTAGCTCGTGCTCATTTGATTTTGCTATTTTGTCTCATCTGTTTAAGAAAGTAGGTAGCTGCCTGAAGTCAGAATGCTGCCTCAATGCCCTGACCCTAGGTATGCAATTGATCTTGTCAAATGCTGTAAGATACTCAGCTATGGTCTTGCATCCTGCCCCATCTGTGCCACGTGCTGAATGAGCTGGACATTTCAGCATCTCATTTGTGTCTTCCTGACACAGAACACATCGTTTGGCCATTGTTGGTCAGCTGAAATAATACAAATGCACAAATTAGGTGTTACGAGGTGTATGCAACTCCCAAAAGCTCCAGGCTACTAACAACATATTGTACAGTACAGTATCATTGTGACATGCAACACCATCAAAACAAACAGCAGCAGATTGTGATGTAGTGATGCCGGTCCCACGTAAGCATCTTAAATACATTTATTATTTTCTTCACCTTAATCTTAATCTTAATGAACTGACAAGGAAATCCTGGGAACAGGGGGTTTAAATACACACAAGGTAACTGGTGAGCACAATAAGTAATTAACACTGGGATAGGCTGACAGACTAATTGGACACAGGTGAACCATAATTGCTAATGACAGGACTGGTGAGACAAGACAGGTAGCAACTACTAAGAAAAACGGGAAACACTAGGACATCTCTACAAAATAAGGTACACAAGTGTAAATCAATACCTAACTAAGACACAATGAACAAAACATGATTTCAAAATTAAAGGAACACAACTGAAAAGTAAAATACTAACTAAAACTAGTAAACATGGAACTCAAGAAAACATAACAGGGATACAGAACTGACACGGATCGTGACAACAGCACACATTGATTTAAATTAATAATTCTACAATTGTATGTTTTTAGTTTTATTTAATTCACTGAATGGCAGATATGTAGTTAAGTAGTTACTAGCATGTTGTAAATAGTTCCACTGTATTCCTCATCCTTGAACATGTAGGATTAGTCACCAGAATCAAGATCCTAGGTGGTCTAGAACCTGAATTATTGGTAAAATAACAGAAGATGGAGGCCATTTTGGAAAATGGCTGCCATGGTTACCACAGGACAAATCTGTGATGGCCATATAGAGACACACGGCCGGAAGCGGAAGGCCTACAAATTCACGCCCACTTTTGAGATAGCGCCGCTACTCGAGGTCCGTTACAACGATGAACTACAGCTGCCAATGCAATCCCTATGAGAGGATATGAGAATTAGCCTACTTTTAAAATATTCTTACATTAACTGGAGACGATATTGATTTAAATAAAAATATGTTTCCAAATGTATGGAGTGTCTTTGTCAACATATCTTCTTGTTTTCTTAATAGTTGATGTGTTTCACATTTAATTTGCCACTTTAACGAGTTACCCATAATGTTAACACAGCAGAGGCGAGACGGCAGACAGACACGTCGCATTTCAGTGACATCATTGTCTTTACGAGCGCCGAGCGGTGACCAGTGGCGTACCCACTGTAGAGGCAGGACAGGCGGTCGCCTGCCCAACTAAGATCTCGCCTTCCCTAAAAAAAACAAATAACCCGAAAAGGTGTCAATGCGTGCTTAATGTCCTCAAAGTCACGCATCCAACAAGCTTTGAATTGAGCAGATTGGACCTTCTGTTCCAGAGACAATGACCAAAACATCTTGATAACGGCCACTTTCGCCAGTTTTCTGGGCATTGAAAACCTCAAGGGATGCGTCCGTGACGTATACACCATGCGACCACTTAAACTCTAGATCTCCGATGCTAGCGGTTTTGACATACTGATGGAGTATATTATAGTATATTGTGGGTAGTATATCGAGATGGCAGATATGGGACATTAAAAAGGATAAATTAAACAAATGGGACACTTTATTAGAACACAAAAAAAAACGCTACAGCTTCAGTAGTTAAAGGTAGGGTAAGTGATATTTTTGGGTTAAAACAAAAAGTATTTTGTTAAAAGGTTAAAGCACTATATTCTGATAGTAATCATTGCTATAGAGTGTTTGTTCAGTAACAGGAGTCTCCATGTCTCTCCAGCTCTTTAATAAACAGAAAATACATTTTCCGGTAGGTGTCAAAATCTCAGCCAATCAGGAGAAAGTACCCATTTTTAAGCTTCATTTTTATAGTGTTCCAGTTCCAATTTTGCCTGCTCATTTCTTAGTGTCATCACTTCCAATTTCACTTGTTTAATCTATATCCTGATTGAGTTCTCTATCCTGATTGGATAAAATTGGAAATGAAACTGAAACTGAAACGAAAATGCATTTTCTGTTTTATAAAGAGCTGGAGAGACATGGAGACTCTTTATATGGACAGGACACTCTATAGTAACGAGCACTATCAGAACATAGACCCATTTTGCAATTATTGCAAATCACTTACCCTACCTTTAACCAGTGAAATTACAGTATTTTACAATGCCTCTCATAGAGATTGCATTGAGAGCTGCAGTTCATTGTTCTAACGGACCTCGAGTAGCGGCACTGTCTCAAAAGTGGCCGTGAATTTGTAGGCCTTCCGCTTCCGGCCGTGTGTCTCTATTCACCTGTTTCCTAGGCTTTCCACTTCCTGTGTGTTTTCCACTTCCTGTCGATTTGATCCAATGAATCTGGTCATATGACTAATGATATCCAATGAAATCCGACAGGAAGTGGAAAACACACAGCCTAGGAAACAGGTGAATAGCCAAAAATGTTCCTTATGGCATGCCCTAACTGTGTGCCAAATTTCATGCATTTATTGTAAAGTGCACGATTTTTGCGCGAAAACGCCGGACTACCAAACAGTGGGTGGTTGTGGACAAAATGTTATGGGTAAATGATCTCCCTTTTTTTTGTTTCGTAAACATTTAGAAATAAATACATATATTTCAAAATATTTCAAAAAGTTAAAACAAAAAAATCACAACTTTTCATCAATAAAAAAAAATCCCACATTTTTTAAAAGTATTTAATAAAGAAATAAATCTAATAATTGCCATTAAAAAATATATAATAATAATAAGTTGTGCGTTGTGAGCTTTGTGCCGTGTTGTGAGCTTGTAGATCTGTTATGTTTACTAGTTTGGGTCTCGGGCAAACGTCTAATTTCTCTTTTGGGTCTTGAGCTAAAAAGTTTCAGAACCAAGCTCACAACGTATCACAATGCGACACATTGTGAGCTGTGCAATGCAACACACTGTGAGCTTATATGCTGTAGATCTGTTATTTTCACATACTTTTGTACTTTTACTCTATATAACCCTATATAACAGAATACTTTTATTAGACCCTCCAGAAAAATGCGATTATGCGATCACATAATTTACTGCATAATCAGCAAAATGGCGCATAATTATGCGGGGGTAATGCTTTTTCAAAAAGGCTGCATCGCATAATATGCGCATCGCATAATATGCGCATCACATCGCATAATATGCACATCGCATCGTATAATATGCGCTTCGCATCGCACAATTCCACATATTCCCCAACTTCCCGCAATTTCACCGCATAAAATTGCAAAAAAAACTGCATATTTCACTGCAAAATCAAGGATTTCAGCCCGCATAATCAAGAGTTTTAGCCTGCATAATCAAGGATTTTTGCCTGCGTTTTTCTGGAGGGTCTATTTTATAGTGTGGTATTGCTACTTAAAAGACGACTTCATCCATTTTAACCTTATCTTCATATAATTGGTCCTCACTAATGCTCATTATAATATGGTACCATGTTTGACATCATCGATGGGGAATCCAAGCAAATAGAAACTTGCATGCTTTCTATTCCTGTTAAAGGAGAGATACGGTCATTTTAAGTGTTATCTTTGATGTGTCGCTAATCACTCACCAACATAGAAAGGGCCGTTGAGTTATTCCAGAGAAGCCCCTGTCATCCAGTCTGGCGACCCCCTCCATTGGCATAATGGGATCCGTGTGTAAGAGTGAAAATCGTCTATTATATATATTTTTTCTACTACCACTCATCGTGGAGTCTCATGATACTCAAACATGTGCTGAATGTCGCGCACGAGCTACCGTTCGTGCAGAACGAGATGGCGCTGGTTGCTTGTTTCTCTCACAGACGCCAGGTTCTGTGCAAAAGTTCTGTCTCTTACACACGGCTCCCATTATGCCAATGGAGGGGGTCGCCAGACTGGACGACAGGGGCTTCTCTGGAATAACTCAACGGCCCTTTCTATGTTGGTGAGTGATTAGCGACACATCAAAGATAACACTTAAAATGACCGGATCTCTCCTTTAAGTTAACATGCTATTAGCCTAATGGAAGCCATTGTCACTGATAGGCAGGTTTCTGAACTGTCCACAGCCCTCCTCTGAGACACAGACTGACTGAATTGTTATACAATTGTTATTACAATTATAGTTATGAAGATAGGTTGAAAATGGGTGAAGTCGGCCTGTAAGACCCATTAAAACCGGGTAAGCATCTGTGTCATTTAGCTATACTGTCCTCTCTGTCAGGTGGAAACCTTATATGTCCAAAACTGTTACTTTTCAGGATTAAAATTCAAAAGTAGCAAAAGTAGCAGATCCACAAGCTCAAAACGCATTGTAGAAATACTCTGTTACAAGTAAAAGTGCAGAATTCAAAATTGACTTGAGTAAACGTATAAATGTATTGGTATCAAAATGTACTTAAAGTACCAAAAGTAGAAAGTACTCATTATGCAGAATGTGCCATTTCACAAGTTTTCAAATGTATAAAAATCGTTCGAAAATAGCATCTACAAGTTCACAATGTGTCACATCGCTTGTAGATCTGCTATTTTCAAATGGCCGAAATGTATATAGGGCGGAGTGGTTAATGCATGTTTTGTAATAATAATCAAAATCTACAAAGTAACTTTCAAATAATTGTAGTGGAGTAAAAGTATAATATTTGCCTCTGAGATGTAGTGGAGTAAAAGTAAAAGTGTACTTAGTTACTTTCCACCACTGGTGCCTGTGTGCCAGGCCTGCCCTCTGGAATGCTGATCCAGCCTTATTTACCAGTAAAAGTTTCTGCCCTGTGTGTTTGTTTGCACATTGTGTCTAATCATGCACACACCTGCCCCTACGTGGACCAGTGGTGGAAAATAAAAGTACTACAATGTTTTACTTAAGTAAAAGTATCAATACTGCAAAGTAGAAGTACTCTGTTACAAGTGAAAGTCCGGAATTAAAAATGTACTTGAGTAAAGGTACAAAAGTATTGGTATCAAAATGTACTTAAAGTACCAAAAGTAAAAGTACTAAAATGTTTGAAAATAGCCTAGGTATACAGTAGGGCTGAAGTGGTTAATGTATGTTTTATAATAATAATAATATTATAATAATTTATATCTGCAAATTAACTAGTAACTAAAGTTTTCAAATAAAAAAATTGTAGTGGAGTAAAAGTACAATATTTGCCTCTGAGATGTAGTGGAGTACAAGTATAAGTATAGACAAATGGAAATACTCCAGTAAAGTAAAAAATACCTCAAAATTGTTACTTTACACCACTGGTAACAGTTTCTGCCCTGTGTGTTTGTTTTTGGCTAAATGGATCTAGATGTGATTCCCCTGTGGAACTCTGCTGCCCTCTGGCGGTGTAACTTTACTTTATACTTTTTACTTTATTTGTTTATTTAGACAGGACAGAGCATATTAATGAACGTCACATGAACGTAAATACACCGGATTTAGCAAAGATGCTAATTTTCATCTGCAGTCCTCACACAAAACAGAAAAACAGAAAAACAATAACATCAGAAAACAGACAAACGGTGAAATACAATTACATTACATCACATAGCCTAAAAAAAACTAAAATATGATCACAAATGGTTGCAGCTTTGGTTTTCAAGCAACCATCTTTTCACATTGAATTTAAAAGATGGAAATGTAGCACAATCCCTTATATGTAGAGGAAGGCCATTCCATGCTACACAACCCTGTACTGAGAGGACATTTTGACCGAAGGTTGTTTGCCGGTGCGGCACTTCACAATCTCCTCGAGTGGTTGCTCTGGTACTGATTCCTCTTTCAGGCTTCCTTTTAATGAATTCCCTTAGGGGGGGCGGGCACAGACCATGTAAGGTCTTGTATATGACCCCAACCTGTTTGAACTTTTTGAAATTGTCGAAGCTAACAAAATTGAGCCTCCTGAGTATGTTACAATGATGATAAGAGTGAGGCTTCCTGTCAAACACCTTGAGCGCACTTTTGTAGAGCTGTTCGATGGGTTTTAGGATCGTCACGCCTGTGCAAGACCAGTTTGTAAAACAGTACTCAATGTGTGATAGGATCATACAGTGAAGATACGATCTGGCAGCTCCAACTGTCAGGAAGGGTCTAATTTGTTTAAAATTTTGAAGGTTGAATTTAATCGTATTTGTGACTTTCTTCACATGTTTTTTAAAAGTTAGGGTTGAGTCTAGTATGACTCCGAGGTACTTGAACTCTGGGACAAGTTCAAGTTCCTCCCCACCCAGAAACACATTTGAGGACTCCAACACAACTGGTCTTTTGGAGAAGGCCATGCAGACTGTCTTTTTGGCATTCAGGAGCAGACATGAATCTATAAGCCAGTCTTGAATGCTTGTCAGAGCTGAGGTTAAGATTATTGACACCTCTGCATAGCTTTTACCATGGGCAAGTACAACGGCATCATCTGCATACATCTGGACATGTAGATTATTACATACTTCAGGTAGGTCATTTATGTACAGTGAGAACAGAATTGGACCTAGTATTGAGCCCTGGGGGACACCGACCGAACAGGTGTGGTAGGGGGATTTAACACTGTTTACACTTACACACTGTTTTCTGGTGGATAGATAGGAACTAAACCATTGTATAGCTTCTGGGGAAAAATTAAAATGTGTTAATTTGGACAGGAGGACCTGGTGACAGACGGTGTCAAACGCCTTCTTGAAGTCCAGGAACACCGCCATTGCACAGGGAGCTCTGTTCAAATCACATTTCAATTTTTCTATGAATAGGCAGTTTGCTGATTCAGTGGAGTGAAAGGCCCGAAACCCAAACTGCATGGGATGCAGTGGGGTGTGGCCTTTGTCTAGATGTTTGATGATAGATTTGACAATCCACTTTTCAGCCACCTTTGATATAACTGGTAGGATGCTTATGGGTCTATAATTTGATATTTCAGTTTTAGCGCCAGATTTGTAGATTGGTGTTATTACCGCAACTTTCCATTGAGAAGGAACAGTGCGTTGTCTGTTGGACAGATTTACCAGATGTGTGATCGGTGCCACCAGAGCATCTGCATTTGTTTTTAAAAAGTTTGTATCGAGCCCATAGGCATCCTTAGCTTTTGATGCTTTTAGTGATTTGATGATGTTTGCCACCTCGGTTTCCGTAATTTCCTCCAGATTGAAGATGGGGAGGTCTTTTTGGACAGGGCGGGGTACAAACTTTGATGGATTAAACATTTGTGTTATTTCTTTGACAGAGTTTAGAAAAAACATAATTAGGGTACTAGCAAGGGTTTGGGGATCTTTCACCAGGGTGTTGTCTATTTTTAGTTCTAAGCTATTATTGTTCTGTTTGTAGTATTTACCTGTCAGTTTGTTTATGCACTCCCAGACTTTCTTACCATTTCCTTTTGCACTCTCTATGATATAGGTGTAAAATTTTGCTTTTGCCTTCCTTAGGAATTGGGTGACTTGGTTTCGTACATGGGCAAATTTCTGTCTGTCAGTTGTTAAACCAGATTTTAATGACTGTTTAAGTAGTATATCTCTTTTTTTCATAAGAGCCCTGCAATTTTCATCAACCCAGGGTAGGGTAATTTTTTGCCCTTTCCTTTGTCTCCTCCTCCTGGTGAAAGATTCCATTACACTTTGTATTTTGGACAATAAAATACTGCATCCCATTTCAATATCATCACCACATGTGTAGATGTCATCCCACTCAACCCTTTTTAGGGCAACCTCAAAGCTGTGTTGTAGATTCTTTGGGATGGTGCTGACCATTGGTTGGGGCTGGGTTTTATTGAACCGTTGTTTTGAAAGTTTTCTGGCAAAAAATATTATATTATGGTCTGACAGACCTGTTAGGAAATTATATGTTTTGGTGATTCTTTCCACTTTGTTGGAAAACAGTAGATCAATTCTAGTTGCTGAGTGGCTAGTGATTCTCGTAGGCTGCTCTATCATTTGAGTGAGATTGTAGTAATCTGTTATTTGTTTGAGATTTTTCCTAATCTTCTTGTCATCCCAATTTACATTTATGTCACCGATTAATATTACCTCTTTGTTAAAGTCACAGGCTGTCAGAATAGATTTTAGTTGCTCATAGACTTCAACCTTGGCTGATGGTTGGCGGTATAAACAGATTAATGTAAAAGACATTTCAGCTGAGAGTGTGATTTCCACACCGACACACTCTGCCTTGATCTCATTTGGCCATGTAATCTGTCTACACTCCAAGCTGCTTTTTACATAAAGCAGGGCCCCCCCACCCTTCCCTGTTGTACCTCTGTCCCGTCGGAAGACATTGTACCCGGGCATGCTTACTAGAGCATCTGGGGATGATTGGTTCAACCAAGTTTCCGTCAGTCCCAAACAGTCAATGTTTGAATTTACAAGCAGGTTTTCAATTTCATTTTTTTTGTTCTTCATACTCCGAATGTTTAAGTGGCCGCAAAACAGCCCTTTCGGTTTGCACCAGGGGTCCCACACAGTTTTAGCTTGATTTAGTGTCTGAAAAATATTGGTGGATCTGTGCTTTTTGAATACCGGGTTCCTGTGTTTTACCTTGGTGGGAGGTTTCGACGTGGGGGGAGGGGGGGTTGGGGCTTGAGGAGGTGTTATGCCTTGATCCTAGGGGGATGGGGGTGATGTAGGCCCGGTGTCCGGCAGCAGCCCAGCTCCGCAGCAGAGACTTCTGGGCTCGATGGTCCCAGTCCCTGGTAGTGCAGTGTGGCCGCTGGTAGATATCTCCACTCCGGGGCAGTGTAGGCCGTCTCGGGGTGATGTAGGCCCGGTGTCCAGTGGCCCAGCTCTGCAGCAGAGACTTTTGGGTTCGATGGTGGTCCCGCTGTCCTGCCCCGTACTTCCGGATATGGTGGTGGTTCCGTACTCACGGGGCAGCGGTGGATGGTTGACCAGAACCAGTGGTCTGGCTCCGACCCAGAGACTTCCAGATATGGTGGTGGTGGTGGACTCGTTGTTGTCCCGCCCCGTACTTCCAGACATGGTGGTGGTTCTGTACTCACGGGGCGGCATAGGTCTTGCTGGGTCGATCCCAAGTAGCCTCCTGAAAACCGGGGGGGTAGGTGAAGCCATGCGAGCAACTCGTTGGCAGCTTGGTGTGGTTGCAGGGGCTGTGCGAGCCAAGCTAGCGTTTGTAGCCAGCTGTTGTTGTTGATGTTAGCCCCCGTAGCATTAGCTCCATTGAGTTCTGTCGAGTCTCCTAGAACCGGATTTGGACCGGGACATGGGTGGATGTCCCCTGACAGCAGCAGGCATATTGAGATGAAGATTCTGCGGTCTCCGCTTCCCTTCACAATGAGGGGTCGCCATGCACGCCGTAGCAGTTTATCGTACGTCGCTGCATATCCAAAGCCAGGGTGTTTGGCTGTCGTTATGTCCTCGTCAGGAATATAGAAGTTCGGCAGGTTCAACTTTAGCTTCGGTTCACTCACTGTTGTCTTGACTTTGAGGGATGAGTCGCGTGAGCCCTGATACGCGACTATAAATATGGATACCATTATTAACAGTATAATAGTATTTCCAAGCCCCCAGAGTTGCTGAGAAACATTGAAGCTGCCACCCCAGTGGCCAAAGCTGGAACTGCAGGTGGGGAGAAATACATGCACGCGCAAAACATGCTGAGAGATATTCAATCCTTCAATCCTTGACACACGGGCTGCCGTAGAACGCAAAAAGGACACTAGTGCGCATGCTCATAACTCTATGGGGGTACAAAATCAAACCAATAATTCTACTTCCGGCAGGTTTCCGGGTGCTTCAAAACGCCACTGAGCACATTCATTGAAATGATAGCTGGGGGCGGGGCAATCCGCCCTCTAGTTATATTATACCTCTATGAGTATTTCCCTGTTGTTGTGAGGAGCGCAGCACAGACGCTGCTGCTACCGTCGCACCTCGTTGTCGCCGCATGATGACGTCACCTCTCTCTCTCTCTCTCTCCAACTCACTCAACTCACAGTCACAGCTAATCAGCAACTGTTACTTTGGGGCAGTGGTGGAAAGTAACTAAGTACACTTAAGTACTGTACTTAAGTACAATTTTGAGGTATTTGTACTTTACTTAAGTATTTCCATTTCTCAATTATTTTACTTCTACTCCACTACATCTCGGATCCAAATATTATACTTTTACTCTACAATTATTTGAAAACTTTAGTTACTAATTACTTTAGATTTTGATTATTATTACAAAACATTATTACAAGTACATTTTGATGCCAATACTTTTGTACTGTTACTCAAGTAGCCTACATTTTTAATTCCAGACTTTTACTTGTAACCGAGTGCTTCTATATTGCAGTATCAATACTTTACCTTAAGTAAAGAATGTGAGTATTTTTCCACCATTGCTTTGGGGCAGTATCACCACTGTCAGGTGGAAACCTTGTATGTCCAGAACTATTACTTTTCAGGAAATGTAAAAAAATTATCTGTGTTCCAATAGGCTCTATGCACAGCAGCCGTATTGGAAATAAATTGGGCCTCTTCTTACTTCCTTCACAGGTGTTGCCAATGATACTAATTGCAGCTCTGTTCCATTCTGGTCAAACAGAGTCAGGGTGCTGACATTGTTGCATATTGGCTCACTGGAAACACTTGGGGGGTTCCAAATGGCCCCTTAGGCCTACGAGTGTGTAAAAAAAAAAGGCATGGGTTTCCGAGGCTAACGAGTGTGTAACTCGAGTGTAACGAGTGTACAAATGGAACCAAATGGATCCTTACAGGTCAAATTTGGTTCCATTTGTACACTCTCAGAGTTATGGGGGTCCCTGCAATTAAAAGGTTTGAGAACCACTGTGCTACACGAAATGGAACAGAGCCTTCATCAGTATCATTGGTAACACTGTGAAGGAAGTAAGGAAGAGGCCCAATTTCCTTCCAATATGGCTGCTGTGCATAGAGCCTATTATCCAATGTAGTTATTCACAAGCTCTTCGTAATACTTCTCATTGGTTCAATATTTATAAACGCGCGCGCGTGCACACACACACACACACACACACACACACACACACACACACACACACACACACATTTTCACTTTTAAAATGAGCGGTTAATGAATGCTTTGTAATAATAATGAAAATCTACAAAGTAACTAGTCACTAGTTTTCAAATAATTGTAGTGGAGTAAGGGACCAGTCGAAATTTACATAAGGGGGGGCATGGAGGAAAATAGGGGAGGGTCATGCCTTTCTAATTTTGGTCCAAGGGAGGGTCAGCTAATTTTACTTTGAATCCAAGGGAGGGTCATGCAATTTTGAATTGATAAAATAGTCCGTTTTTTATATACCTTTTTAGTACAGCAGAACAGTGGTCAATGACCCCTCTCCATTTCAAAGGATACAAAGAATTCAAATCAAGTAACACCTTGTCTATTTAGAATCAATGACGGTCGTTAACAAGCCATCAACGCACAGCGAGTGTGAACGACCCAGTCAAATCTATTCAGCGTCTTAACGATGGTGGTTGAACAATTAAGCAAAACTTCAACAGGCGTTATTGGAGAGATGCATTATAAATAGGCCTACTATAACTGGATATTCATAATCATTTGAAGTAATTCTGTGCATGTGATTAATGTGGATCTATATAAGCCGTTTCGCGGATACCGCCATCTTTGAAGTACCCGAGTGCATTGTGGGTATGCGCAAAGCATTCTGGGGTCTGAAAGGTCCCCCTCCGCGTATCTTTGCTTTGAGAGTCTTGGATTGCACTGCAATGACGCCAGGATGTCAGACACGGAGAATCAATTCAATCATTTAACTGTTTGTCAATTAAGACAGTATTTATTAGACCGTGACATTGTAGTGTCAAAGACATTAAAAAAAGATTTAATTGCCCGTTGCCGTGCAGCATGTCTTTTAAATCTCCAACCTAAGGCTTCACCAAAAGAATATGAAAAAGAAATACAGAACCAGAGGCAGTCCAAATTAATTTTAGATGGGGGTATTATTTGCCTACCTGATCCTGATACCTTGCAAAATGGTTGGGAAGACAGCCCATCAAGCTATCCAGATATGTTACAGAGTGGTATAGAAACCTACTTTGACAAAAGTAAGTATAGTCTCAACAGTGGTGGAAAAAGTACTACATTTTTTTACTTAAGTAAAAGTATCAATACTGTAATGCAGAAATACTCTGTTACAGGTAAAAGTCCAGAATTCTAAATATACTTGAGTAAAAGTACAAAAGTATTGGTATCAAATTTAAAAAATGTACTTAAAGTACAAAAAGTAAAAGTACTCATTGTGAAGAATGTCCCATTTCACCAGTTCAAAATGTTTTTAAAAAATCTTTGAAAATAGCAGATCTACAAGCTCACAATCATGAGCTTGTAGATGGGCTATTTTCAAATGGAAAAATATATATAGGGCTGAAGTGGTTAGAGTATGTTATGTAATAATAATCAAAATCTACATAGTAATTAGTAACTAGTTTTCAAATAATTGCAGTGGCGTAAAAGTACAATATTTGCCTCCGATATGTAGTGGAGTATTAGTATAAATACTGAAAATTGTAAATACTCCATTTAAGTTCCTCAAAATTGTACTTAAGTACAGTACTTGAGTAAATGTACTTGTAGCCACTGTAGCCTATTAATAAGAATCAGCCTATCACAGTTTGCTGCACTTCATTTTGTTACTGTCTTGTTCATCAATAAATAGGCAACTCTTTCAATATATATTTAATCACCTATACATTTTAGCTCTCTGTCATGTATGAATTTAGTAATGTAGCTGTAATCATCACCAACTAAATATGTGTTTTATTCTCTCATAGAAAACCGTGCAATTGACATTTTAACTGGTGGTGCTGAGGCTTTGAGGGATGGAAAGTCCCTTCACATGTCAGACCATGTTCATAATGTGCAATACCATGGCGTTGGTGAAAACGTGCCCTATTGTCTCCTGAGGGCCACTGTGATAAGGGAAACCAGCATCTCTCTAGCACCCTATAAATGTTGGATGATTGTCCACAAGTCAAAGGTCCTGCAATTAAAAGGTTTGAGAACCACTGTGCTACACGAAATGGAACAGAGCCTTCATCAGTATCATTGGTAACACTGTGAAGGAAGTAAGGAAGAGGCCCAATTTCCTTCCAATATGGCTGCTGTGCATAGAGCCTATTATCCAATGTAGTTATTCACAAGCTCTTCGTAATACTTCTCATTGGTTCAATATTTATAAACGCGCGCGCGTGCACACACACACACACACACACACACACACACACACACACACACACACACACACACACACACACATTTTCACTTTTAAAATGAGCGGTTAATGAATGCTTTGTAATAATAATGAAAATCTACAAAGTAACTAGTCACTAGTTTTCAAATAATTGTAGTGGAGTAAGGGACCAGTCGAAATTTACATAAGGGGGGGCATGGAGGAAAATAGGGGAGGGTCATGCCTTTCTAATTTTGGTCCAAGGGAGGGTCAGCTAATTTTACTTTGAATCCAAGGGAGGGTCATGCAATTTTGAATTGATAAAATAGTCCGTTTTTTATATACCTTTTTAGTACAGCAGAACAGTGGTCAATGACCCCTCTCCATTTCAAAGGATACAAAGAATTCAAATCAAGTAACACCTTGTCTATTTAGAATCAATGACGGTCGTTAACAAGCCATCAACGCACAGCGAGTGTGAACGACCCAGTCAAATCTATTCAGCGTCTTAACGATGGTGGTTGAACAATTAAGCAAAACTTCAACAGGCGTTATTGGAGAGATGCATTATAAATAGGCCTACTATAACTGGATATTCATAATCATTTGAAGTAATTCTGTGCATGTGATTAATGTGGATCTATATAAGCCGTTTCGCGGATACCGCCATCTTTGAAGTACCCGAGTGCATTGTGGGTATGCGCAAAGCATTCTGGGGTCTGAAAGGTCCCCCTCCGCGTATCTTTGCTTTGAGAGTCTTGGATTGCACTGCAATGACGCCAGGATGTCAGACACGGAGAATCAATTCAATCATTTAACTGTTTGTCAATTAAGACAGTATTTATTAGACCGTGACATTGTAGTGTCAAAGACATTAAAAAAAGATTTAATTGCCCGTTGCCGTGCAGCATGTCTTTTAAATCTCCAACCTAAGGCTTCACCAAAAGAATATGAAAAAGAAATACAGAACCAGAGGCAGTCCAAATTAATTTTAGATGGGGGTATTATTTGCCTACCTGATCCTGATACCTTGCAAAATGGTTGGGAAGACAGCCCATCAAGCTATCCAGATATGTTACAGAGTGGTATAGAAACCTACTTTGACAAAAGTAAGTATAGTCTCAACAGTGGTGGAAAAAGTACTACATTTTTTTACTTAAGTAAAAGTATCAATACTGTAATGCAGAAATACTCTGTTACAGGTAAAAGTCCAGAATTCTAAATATACTTGAGTAAAAGTACAAAAGTATTGGTATCAAATTTAAAAAATGTACTTAAAGTACAAAAAGTAAAAGTACTCATTGTGAAGAATGTCCCATTTCACCAGTTCAAAATGTTTTTAAAAAATCTTTGAAAATAGCAGATCTACAAGCTCACAATCATGAGCTTGTAGATGGGCTATTTTCAAATGGAAAAATATATATAGGGCTGAAGTGGTTAGAGTATGTTAATGTAATAATAATCAAAATCTACATAGTAATTAGTAACTAGTTTTCAAATAATTGCAGTGGCGTAAAAGTACAATATTTGCCTCCGATATGTAGTGG